>NW_010233781.1:0-88774 GCF_000690775.1 Eurypyga helias
ATTCTATAATTCTATGATTCTATCTCCCAGCAACCATGCAAACTGCTTTTCAAACTCAGGCATCTTTGTTGAGTGCTTATTTTCAGATAAATTAGTCTGACAGGGCAGAAGTTGTATGCCTGTGCAGATCACTCAGAATGACCTGTGTTTGGAGCAAGCCAGACATGAGCTATGGCCGATCCAGAAGTAGCACAGCCACATTATCATGGTTTTGAGCCCAAATTAGCTGTCCGCCTCCTAGAAGGCAAGTAAGAAAAACTGAAAAAAAAGTAGCATCTTGGGAATGCTCATTACTGGTTTGAGAACAAGATCTTACTGGTTAGTCAAGTAAAAATTTAATTAAAGCATGAAGGCTAGCTGGGAAGCTTACAGGCAGGAGCACCAGCACTTCAAATTTCCATTTGGATACCAGTTGATGGGGCAGAGATGACAATTCCATGTTAACTAGAAGTATCTTGTGATAGTATTTGCCAAAATAGAGACTTTTCAAAAAGCAGTACTTGCAAAGATTTACTTGAATGAGACTTTTATACAGATTTGCTGCATCAAGCATTACAAACAAAATTAATCCTCAGCAAAAAGTGTAAGCCAGACTGTATGCTTCTCCATGACAGCCAGTTTTACTTCAGAGACATTCCCCAGTTCTAAAGGGGGACTGAGGTCCAATGAACAACCATCCACTAATTTCCCTCAGCTTTCCACATTTAACCAAACACCAATTCACCTTTTTTTCCCAGTTTATATTCTTTCACACCCACAAGTGGAGCTCACACACAACCTCAGTTATTTTTCAGATTAACAAATGCCAGTAGAAAGAGGAATCCATCCTTCATACAAGTTGATCAAGGTAGTTTATAGACAGCAGAAAACAGAAGGTCCACCTGTCACCTGAAATAAAACACTGGTCTAGGAAAAGCAATGAAGGCTTTTATTCAGTTAAAAGCTGTCCCTTCAGGTATTTAAATTGAAATCCTACCCAAAGACAGAATTTATATCACTTTGGAAAAAACCAACCAACCAAACAAACCCAAAACAAACAAAAAAAACCCCAACAAAAAACATACCACCTCCTCACCCCATGATTTCAAAAATAGCTTTATTTTTCATTTTTCTGGTCAAATATCTGGAAAGTGAGTTGAAACAGATTTGTTTGGTGGGGGGTTAATTACTTCATTAAAAAAAAATCAGATAACTGTGTTATTTCAGAAAAGAAACTACAACATTAACTTAAACACTTAGGAATTATTGTTTTTTGAACCTTCTAAAGGTTTTACTGGCATTAGTTCTTGGCTGAAATATTTACTTGAAACTATTGAATCTAGCTGTGGTCTGTCTGTCTAAGTGTTTCTTAAGGATACATTTGATTCTGGTCACACCAGAATTTCAACCCTGTTACTTGCTAGGCCTGATTATGGTATCCAAGACCCAAGCATTTTCAACACTGAAGAGAGGGAAGATAATAGGATAATCAAGAAGTGGAAATTCTTACAGACATAGCTGCAGAGTACAAGATATTCATAAAGATCTAGACTGGTATGCAATAGCAATGCATCTGAGATGTTAGATATAAAACAATGAAGTCTGCATCACAAAGGAACAGATCAGTAGTTTTTCAGGGAATACAGGAAGAACAGAAGGTAGTGTCTGTGTTGGCTTTGGGTCACATTTGATAATGCATGGATCCATTTTCGGTAGGTTGGGGATATTTCACTATGTAGGTATTTCATATGAGAATGTGGTAGTCAGTGTAATATTTAAATTGCACAAGCTGGACCTCAAATAGTTCTGCATTCCTTACCTGTTAAAAGTTAATGCAGAAGAAGCACAGGGAGTATCATTACCTTTCCCCTTTCCCATGCTGTTACTCTTTTGTAACAGTTTCCACTTAGATCCACAGATAAAACATTAATGAGAATTTTTCATATTCTCCTTATCAACAGCATAAATCCTTGCACTAATGAGGAGCATGGAGCACTCTTTATATTGAACTGTGGTGTTTGTTTACCTCTGCATGACACATTAGAGCCCAACCTGCAAGCTATATACAATATACAAGGTCACTCCTTTACTGGTATTCTCAGGAGTTGTTTGGCACTGAGATTTGGACTTGTGAAGAGACGCATCTTTCAACATCAGCAGATTTAGAGAATACATGCTCTGCTTTGAAATACAGGAAAATTGATCCTGCAGGGCTGTTTACTTCATCAAACACACCTTTCAGTGCTATCAGGGGCACCTGCATGTTGCATAATTGATAATTGCTATTTCTCTCTCAACCAAACATCAGCAAAATTTGTAGTAGGTAAAGCCATAATCATAGAGAGTACTGCAGCCAATTTTCACAGTTCATATTAAAAAAAAAAAGCTCATTAGCAAGATTTATTCAGGAGCCTGCCTGCTCTTTTCCTTTATTTTAGCTTATTTGAGCACATTTGATAACTTGGTACATACATATATTTTCCTCTGTGTTAAGCGTTCATACAAACAAACTCCCAGATTAAGAATTATTCAGAAATACTTAGTATGCAGAGATACACAGTATTTTATGGAAGCTAGATTTGTCAGCGTGGGTTTGGTACAACAGAACAAAGCAAAACAGTCTGAGCAGTAGTGTGTTGCCCTTCGTAATGTTATTTATTTATTTATTTAGTTCATGAGGCCTTAAAGTCTCACAGCTGTTTAGAAGAAAAATGCCCTTTTCTCCCACTGTGGGTATCTTTGAGTTAAATCTGTGACTATGCAGTTAAGCCAGTGACCAGTCAGTCAAGTCATGATCCGTCATCAGTAGCATCAAGCAAGGATTAAAAACCAGGTCAGCCAGCCCTTATTAGCCAAGTGTCGGAAGACTGCAGATTTCCTGCATTGAAGCAAAGCAGCATGAGGTCAATGCACACCACCACCAGACAGAAAGCATTTCCGAAAAGTTATACTTTTAATAAGGACTTATGGTAAAAAACCAGTAACAGTTTGGAGACCACTCTACATTCAAGATCACAGATTTTGAAAGAAGAATTAAGCATTACTATCCCCATTTACAGCTAGGTAAGTCCACAGAGCACAGACACATGCAAAGCTTTGTATGTAGTCACCTTACTGACTCTGGATAGATTCTGAGGTAGAACCAGGTCTTCAGCCTCACAGTTTAACACACAAGGTCTGAGTGACACTATGTCACTTGATGCAGCCACTGATGGGAGGTATTCAACAAACATTTATTCAGTTTTATTTTCCTGAGCTCTTAAACCAGATTTTTACATGATTCATTAGCATTATTTAAATTCTATGTCCACACCTCCAAAGTTAGACTGTCCTATTAATTATGTTCTAATTCCTTGACCCTAATGAAGACAATCCTCTACTTCCCATGATCTACAGATAGATCCTTCCGATGACTACAGTCTACAGCCTCCGTTTCACCAAACAGGTCCAAGTTAACACAGCAGCAGTCACTCTACTAGGAATGACTCCTTTGCATGAAATGCTACATTTTCACATTGTAATTAAGTTCCAGAGGCCAGATTTGAGTTTCATTTGCTCTTTCAGCCTGCCCATCAGCTCTCACATTTCTTTGCACTTCCACCACCATGGTTTGTACTGTATCAATCTATACAAAATGAAAACCAGTAGAGCTAATCTAGGAAGATAAATGCAGTGAGATTTCATCAAGAAGTTATTTTTTTCTTTACATTCCCCAAAGAACTATGCAGACCTTGAAATTCTTTGTTTAGAAGACTTCTTCCGTCTCACTTTTGACTCAAAACTTCCTTGACTTGACCTTGTCCTTGTTCTTTTTAAAACCCACTGTGGTAGACTACAACATGTAGCAGTGTCAGTGCTCCAAAAAAGGCCCTGCTCTTCATATGTGGACAAACTTATGCTGCATTTTTTGCACCTATAAGATAAAAGCTTTAGGAAAAAACACACGAGGATATTACTTTGGACCAAGAATATAAGCCTGCTTTTTGAAGAGTCAAGTAAATCTTTCCTATCACCACTTCCTCTTATTACTCATGAAAAAAAACACCCACAAAACAAAATAACAAAACCCCAAACTTTGAAGATATTAAGAACCAACACAACTCTTCCTATCATCACACTCCAGGCTGAATGCTATGACCCACTTCATCAGTGTCAGAGTTTGGGCTCAGTGTCTGGCTTCAGGTGCATCTTCAATTGCACATTGACAAGATGCTACCTACCAGTAAAATAATGAGCCATGGTTTAAGTCTGTACATAATATAATGCTGGAGAGTATACAGCACTTGCCAGAATGAATATATAGATGAATAAGGATGCTTAAGGGTATGCAACAGTAAATAGATATTTCTCATGTGACTGATCAGAGTGAAAACTATATTCCAGTTTATTACATAGCCTGCAGACATAAAATTGAATAGTAATTGTTTGAACTAGATTCAGCAATACCTACCACAATCCACTAATGAAAGAGACCTGTGTTGTCTTGCACTTTTGGATTAAGATTGTTGAATACATTGTATTTTTAGAACAGCAATAAGGATGTTTTACATTGCTCATGAAACACCAAGACACAGAAGTTAAACCAGTCAGAACAACTAGTCTGAAACATAAGAAAAGCTGGGGCTAATTTGACTTCTACATGGTACAGGAGAGAAGTCTGCAGTCTAATTCAAGGCTGTTTTGAGTCAATAGAGGACTTGCACTGATTTCACTGGATTTTACTTAAGTCTATATTGAGGCTAATTAAGAAAGTTACCAACTTAGTCTCTATGGAACAGTTTTGTGATTTTTTTGTTTGTTTGTTTGTATGGTTTGCTTTTAAATCTGGTCCTGCTTTCCACTGAAAGTCCCTTAAAACAACAAATCTGTCATATGTTTGTATAACACATACAAGAGACAGATCAAAAAAAGTCCAGATCTCCTTCTCATAAAAGTTTTAGGAATGACTATAGGAAATCTGTACGACCTTAAACATCTAGCAAGAATGTACACAAAGATTGATAAAGTTCTTCAGGGGTAACTGATGCAGAACAACACCTGATGAAGTTTCTGGCTTCACAGCCTGCTATTAACACTAAAGCACAAGAACATAGGTATGAGTGCCAACACACATCAGCTTTATTATTTAGAGAAAGCAGAACATACATTTATCATGAGTAGCACTGACACATCAAAGTGCTGATTATATGCCACTCTAGGGCTACCCAAACTTAATTGTTCCATGGTGGTTCAATATCAATATTGCAAAAATGTTGCAGGCATACCATGTTGATCCAAAGAAAAGGACAGAGCTTGTTACATCAAAGGAGGATGCTGGATGAGAGAGAAGACAGCAAGCAAGCAGTACCAGAAAAACAAACCAACCCAGCAGTTCTAATTGCTTCCTTGCCTATTCTGTGCAAGCCTTGTTCTTACTAGCAAAAAATGACTTAAAGAAGATGAGAGCAAAACAAATGCACAGTACAGGGAAGGCACTGAAGTGTTACTGTGGACTAGCTCTGGTAACACCCATACTGTACTGAAATAGAAAAAGAAGGAGTAGGATAAAAAGATCTACCATGCTGGGAGGTTGCTCAGTTTTCTTTAAACAGTTACCACTCAGATCACTTAAGGAGAGTAAATTATACTTCAGGGAATAAAATAAAGAAATTAAACAAAGGGAAAGCCCAAATAACACGTGACATACATAGATTTATCACTTCCTAGCCAGCAGAAACACAGTGTGTATCCAGAAACCCAGAAGAGAGGAACCATTATCCAGGAACACACCTACAAAACATCAACCAAGCAAACAAAAAAGCAAGGTAGTGTGGAAATCCTGCAGGTCTCCATGACCATACAGCAGATGAGCCAAGAACAGTACTATAGTATTCATATTACTTATTTCCTAAGCATTGTTATTTGACACAAAACAGTAGTCATAATAAAAGGCTCAATACAGAGACATCCCTCTCTTCCCACACACTGTAACATACTTTAATGCACTCCTGCTTGGAGTCTTACCCATGAATTTTACATCTGCTCTTTTTCACCTTGAAGGACAGGAATTGTATGTTGTATAATCAGATCTCTCAACATAATCAGAGCAAAAAGCTTCCCAGAATTATCAAAGAGCTAACAGAATTGGAAATACCACCATAATACTGAATAACCCAATACCTCGACTTTATTTTCACTCTCATCAGGCTCAGGTGCAATGGGTCAGATTCAGTCAACAGTGGGGTTTAGCACAGCCATGGGTAAATAAGGGTAGACTAGACTACAGAGAAGGTAAGCAATTATTTCTAACCCAAAAGAACATCAGGCAGTCAAAGCTCTTTCTCTAAAACACACAACAGCAGCTCAAAACCAGGAAGAAACCAGCTGCAGGATGTTTGCTCTGCCACAACGATGACTGGATCACAGGAAGACATACAGCTCTTGGGCTGAGCCTGCCCTGAACACAGGAGGTACTTGCCCAGCCCTGGAAACCCCCATTTTGAACCACCACTGAAACAAAGAATAAGCACTAATTTCCACCTGTACCAAGAGTCCACCACAGCCCCAGGCCTCTCCAGTTGTTTTATCTACATCCTTTTGGCTTTCATTTAAGAAGGCCCACAGAAATGTTTTTCTCACAGTAGCAAAAAGTAAGGGATCATAATAAAATGTAGAGGCATATAATTTTTCTGCCTATACCAATGCCAGTGGCTTCTTTACAGTCACTCTTCACTTAACAGGAGAGCACTGGGGTTCTTGTTGAAAGTGTTAAGAAATATTTGGTCTTACAATCAACACTTGTGCATAGCTCAAGGCTGCTTACTGTTGGCCCCAGAGCCTTAACAAGACAGCTTGCAAAATAAATGTTTTTGAGATAAATGGAAAGAACAAAAAAGTGACCATTTTTCAGATAGTTTCTCATTATTATTGTGATTTTGTAGTTGAATCCAGATTCTGGACTGAACTATAATTTAGATTCTGCTCAAATTCTGGCATCTGTAAATGTAACAGATCTGACATTTACAGGGAATGCCTAACATTTGAGTGATCCAATTATTTTTGGAAGAAACATTTCTAGGAATTAATATGCATGGATATTTCCTAAAGGAAAAGATGCATTCAGATCTATCATTCTGTTGTCACACATAGCTTGTAGCAGGGCATAAGCTGCAGAGTAAAATACAGTGAGAGGAGGAAAATAACGGTAATAAGAACAGAATACAGAGTGTAACTGGACACTCTTTTCTTGCACAATATTGCACCTGAGCAGTATCCTATTGTGTAGTATTCTTAGACAGTACAACACAATACTGCACCGGAGGCATACCACCATGATAAGGTGTTAACTCTTTGCTATGGCTCCCAAGATGGAGAAGGGGCTTACATTACTATCTGCAGTATCTTTATTGTGGTTGCAAATACCTGATGAAATTCTTGAAGAAAGTCCTATTACTTTATGCATGTAAACTATGTAAAATATATAAATTATGTAATTCTATTTCCAAAAGTCAGTTCAATCATGAGATTAATTAGACAAGGCTCAATTATCCAAATACTCAGTATCCAATACCATAAATATTTTTACTGAAGTACAAGATTGACACCAATGAAGTCCTTGATAGCATTACCACAGTAGTAGTCATATAGCTTGGCTGTGAATGTGTTCATGTTCACGTCCAATAAAATGGGATTAGGATGACTGAATATGAATCATGGCACTTGAAATAGATTGTTGGCTGTTGATTACAGTCTTCCAGTGTGCTTTTAGAGAAATTCATTATGATCCATATACTTCTGCAATGGTCAGGAAATGTTTTACAAACTAGTTACCTTTCCAAATTTGTTCAGAACACCTTGTAAGTGCCCCAGAATAATATTTTTCATTCTGTTGAAGAGTTGCCTTACGTTTCTCACTTGCTGATGACACATTTCCCAGTGATTTACTTCTTATTGGCAACCCCTGCACAGGGCTACAGCAGAAGAACAGCAAAGGTGTTTTGTTACTGAGTCAGAAGTATAAATTCGAGCTTAGCAGTAAACTTGTCCTGAAAGTCATACCCAGGCAAGCCCAATGCTTATGAGCACAGGACTACTAGGTCTGAGAGTCCATATTTCTTACAAGAAATGTGCTGATCAGAGCATATTCTTGGTAATGTATCCATGGCGGATACATTATTAAGCTGAGGATATGGACAAAAGGTCTCCAGCAAAGGACTGGATGATAAATTTTGCATTTGCATTGAGGATGATAAATACTCCTGTGGCAGTATTATCCCAATTTTCTCCAAGTTGTTTAGAACATAAAAAGATTGGGGAGTAGAGAACAAGAAAACCTTAGCAAGTAGAATTGTATCTTGAAATGGGCCTTGCCAGCTTGTCTGCTTCAGCACCATTGCCAGGAGAAGCAGGGCTTGTAGCGCACCAAGGAGAGCAGCTGAGGCCAGACCGTCACAACAAGCTGGTGCACGATCCTTGCGCGCAAATTAGCTACGGAAAGTGGTGTTTGGAGTCACCACCTCCATGACATCAACCTCCTACAAGTATCCTAGGGATTGACAGTGTGTATATGAATGTCAAGAAGTGGAAAGAACACTTTCATTTTCTAGTTGCAGAAGCTGGATAGTCAGCTCTATTTAGATAAAAATTGCTGGAAAACACTGTGTTGAAATGTCATTTCTGAACAGACTGCTCTCCTGTGAGACACTCATTCAGGGTAACTGTGCTTTAATTATTTTTTTTTTTCAAATTCATTATCTGTCTCTTAATTGCCAACACTGATCCCAAATTTATGAGGCTGTGTTTCTTGCATCATTGCTTCGGAGCAGTACCCACCTCAGACCTCACGTACTAGTAATAACCGTTGCTAAGAGATCTCAAAAGGAAAGCAGCTTTTTGATTGCAGCGAGGGCTGTGGGGAAGCTGATGGGCAGATGAAGACGACTGAGAAGGAAACACATTGAAGATGATATGGCTATGAAAAAGAGGTTCCCATTCCTTTAACACATTTGGATTTGCAATCATATCTCACTTCATTTGTAGGAAGCTAAAGAGCTACACACCCTGTTATAAATACAGGCATGAAACTCCCAGTGACAAAGCATCAAAAGACATTAGTCAATAGAAACAGGAGCCTTTCCTAAGGACAAAGGAAGATAGAGTCGAGTACAAAAGAATGGCTGAAGACTGGAAAGAAAGCACGAGAGTGTGCGAGAGGTGGGCTATCATGCCTCTACATTAAACTGCTGTCTTCAGGAACGTAGCTCCTGGCATTCTGATTTCCCCCTCTGTTAAGCCAGTTCTGTTATCAAGGAAGAAAAATATATACCAACTTCTGTTTGCTTTTGTTTGTTCTGGCTCTTGCACCTCCATGCTGGTGCCTGTCTCCTGCAGTAAATATGCTGCTCCTTCCTCCCCAGAAAAGCTCTTTGTGTCACCTTTTCAAACGCTGCTGGCACGTGTGCTAATAATACTTGCACTAATATAATCACACTCCAAACAAAGCAAGGGTAACACTCTGACACCCCTACCTAGTTTTTAAACAGGCAAACTCCGACCAAATCTAGGAAACATCCTTTTTTTTCCCCAGTAGCCTGGGGAAGGAGGACAGAAGCCATTACCAGCAGCGTCCTACCAGAGAAAGATCTGGATAACCACAGGACCCTGTTGGGCTTACACACAAAACTGCTTCCCACAGCCCAGCTGAGGACATTTTATGTCATGAAGTGGGTAAATAGAACAAAGCAAGGGGTGGTATCCAGCTGGCTTGCACTCACTTGCAGCTCTGTGACTGATTTTGCATACAGCTTGGAGAAAAGTTTGCTGCCATTCAGCTTCTCCGACTGTAAGCTAGGTATATGACATTCGCCACTGTTTGTAGCAGAGTTGAGGGGTGTAGTTTCATAATCTGAACTGGAATTGTCACAAAAGGGCTATTAGTACGTCAGCTACAATATTCCGTTTATGTCTGGCTGAGAACGCAGATACAGAAAAAAAATGTGTTAATCAAGTGCTAATCTTGCTGCTAATTAATTTAACTGCTAACATTTGGAATTTCTGTATATGTCCTTTTTACTTTCCTTCTGTAAATGGGAGTAAAATGTACAAAAGGGCAGGTATTTCCTCTTTTCTGGTCCTACTCCACCTATTTATTGGGCCATACTACATGCCTGAGAGTTTCATAATGGGAATTGGAAATGGAATTAAAGAAAAGGAAACTGCTACAAATGAAGCAATTTCCTGGGTGTAAACAGCTCTTGTAATTCTGAAGAACAGATTTAACATGAAAACATATTTTGTTCTGTCAAATCAGTGTGATGATTTGTTGTTAGATACTGCTTAGCTGAGAACACTAACAAATAACATCATTATGACTTGTTGATATAAAAGACCAATGGCTGAACACTGAAGTCCTAATTTGGGCAAAACTCCAGAATTTCAATGATATTTTTGTCTAAGTAATCACATTGTGATCTGGTCTTGGCAGGTTGCAACCCTAATGGGTTAAGGGTTGCATCCTGGACTAAGTTTTCAAAAGTTTGGTAACTTGCTTTAACAAACATAAATTGAGACTGGAGGAGCTAAAACCCATTGATTTCCACATAAGTAAAACTTAGTGTGTTGTTTTATGACACCATCTAGATATCTGAGTATCTGCACTACGTATTTCCCAGGATCTCAGTTTCACTACTTCAGCTTCTATGAAAGTTCCGTTCTGGCTGCATCATCTTTTAAGACCGACTGATTGTGGTCTTTAGGCCACAGGCATGGCCTTGCTGCAGAAATGCCCTCCAAGAGATTCCATGGGAGCCTAAGAAAGCACTGAAGAATGCTGCCTCCTTGTGAGAGGCAAGCCACACATGCCATTCATCATGTCTCTAGTTACCCAAATCCCTTCGAAAGTCCATTCCCCAATGTTTTGGGAAACCGCAACTTAAACTTCTATGCATTTAAATCTCGTTACTAATTCCCCTTCTGTTTATTTCAGCACTGGTAATTTAATTTCACTCATAATTTCTTTCAATTATTTCAGCATTGAGGGGTTGGACATTGAGAGTTTGTCTTCATATCTGTGAGTGGCTTTGAACATAAAAGATTCCACTAATTTGTTCAAAATAGAAGAGACTGCTTGAAGTGGCTGGATGAACTAATACTGACCTGAAGATCTTGGTAGATAACCTCATTGACCAGTCTACAGACCATGTAGGAGGTAGTTTGAACAGTTAGGGCTAATTTCAGACCTATGAGAAGTTCACTGAAGCTACCTGGCTGCCATGAAGAATGAATTTTGTGTTGTTTACCTTTTGCCTACTCTACAACTGAAAAGAGTAGGAGTATTACATTGACAAACACTGTCTCCTGCCAGTATGCATAACCCTTTGAAGACTTTGGATCAAATTTAAAGGTATCAAATTCTATTTTAGCCTTTGCTCTTGCAAATCCTGTGGCCTGGTACACCATAGAGGCATAAAACATCAACGTCAAAAATATCAGAGAACATATCTGTTGCAACGTGTGAAATTAATTTCACCACCACAGACTGCTGTATCACTGAGACATAATATTTTGTTAGTTGTCTATCACAGCAGCATAAGAAAATTATACTTAAGGAATCCTGAATGTTCTAGAGGTAAGAAAATCCTTCATCCAAGAATAATCAACTTCTGGAAAGCATTCACAGCTGCTATAACTGCGCACAATGCACCAGCAATTAGTTGTGCATCATTGCTTTCAAATTGCACAAAGCTGACTGCAGTGGGGGTGGCGAACATTTGTTAAACAAGGTTTTATATGAAATAAGAGATCACCTGGAGGAGGAATATTACTGGAACTTATGTTTCAGTTCATATATCTGGGAATTTACATTTCAGCTGTAGAATGGCTCTACTTGGTTTTCACAACTAATGATATCATAGATCAAAGACACTGGGTGTCTTAGAAATCTGTGCTGGAGAGATAAAATGAATAATTCAATATTTGCAGAACATATCCTACTGTTATTTGCACAGGGATTAATAAGAAGTGATTCCACTGACACCAGAAGAAAATTTTATTCCACTGTGAAGGATATCAGAATGAGAGAAACAGACTGCACCCATGGTTTTACTGCTTTCACAGTTGGTGTCAGGGCCAGGTTCAGTCCAGCCAGGCTAAATGAAATACCTAAGCTTTAAAGCTATCTTCTACAGTCCACAGAGAGGCACTCTGAGAGGGAGAAGGACTGCAAACTACACAGAAGATGAAAGCATCTAAACTCCTAGCTCAAGAATCTCACTGAAACATTTGATGATAGACCAGATGAATTCATTGCATATACAATAAAGGAAATTAAAATACAGATCTGAACAGTAATGAAGTGTCTGCATTTAGATGAAGTACAAATGAGAGCACTACTCTTTTTCATCAACTTTTTGCAATAGCAAGAGGGAACAAGCCTGGTAGTATGTTGTAATAGGCTTCTATGTACTCCTAGAAAAAAACACAAATAAATAAACAAACAAATCCATGAAGAAGCAGGTATTAAAGGCCCAGTTACAGTCTCATAAAATCTGTGGTAAGATTGTAGCAAATGCTGCTGTTTGGCACTGTCCAAAGAGTGTACACAAACTCCATGCTCAAATGCACATGTCAGTCTTTACTGCCAAACCCATGAACCACTGTGTTCTCCTACTATATTTGGCATCAGTCCCTTAGGAAAGTTTCCAGTTTATGCCCTATCCATGCTTTCCCAGTCAGATTTGTCTTACGAGTTCACTGACAAAGGGACAAAAGAGCCAGCAGGAGCTAAAGAACCACTAGATGAAAACTTTGTCTAACAAGGTGTCTTGTTAGATATGGAAGGCTCTATCTCCTAGTATCGAAAGTAATTGCTCATTTCATACAAAACCTAAACAATTTTTTGGGTGATGGGCATTTTTTTGTTGGTTTCATTTTTTTTAAGGAGAGATTCATACATGACACAGTCATGTGCAAACACCAAATAATTTAAATAATTTCATCAGTCCAGCCAGGGTTTATGTACATTTTACATTTGAGAAGCTTGCAAAGTAATCATATTCATTGCCTTTTTTTTTTTTTTGAAACTAAGTTAAAAAATGGACAAGATATTAGAAATGGCAAACAGCAATTATTTGTTGCCCAAACCTTGGAGTACATCTTTAACATTTGGATTTCTGACTCTAGTGAAATCAATAGGAGCACTAATTACCCCAGACAATAATAGGAGGGAATATAGAATGACCAAAGTTAACTCTGAGTAGGAAATTATGATAAGAGGATAATCCTTAAACATAGAAAAATGAGGAAGGCTGAGCAACAATAGTTCTTTCCACATGACCAAGAATAAAAAATAACATGTCATGCAGAATTTGAAACAAAGTGGGAAGTTTTCGTTTCTGGAGACCTTTTTTTCTGGAATTTCTTTTTTTCTGACAGAGACAGTGGTTCACAAGAAAAATGAAAATTCAAATGAAATATATCACAAAGCTTCAGCTATAACATTCACTGTGGGTAGTGTTGTCGGTAGCTCCTGGGTGCACACAGGCTCAAAAAGAAGTTTTAAGTTGCTTTACAGTATACTTCCTGATCTGGTTCTATGCCATGATTTGGGAAGACTGAAGTCTGACAATAAATGCCTGATGGAACTTAAACAAGAATTAACTCTTTATAGAAACACAAAGCTTGCTACAAAACTGGCTACTATTCAACACCTGAGAAAGAAAAAATAAAGTACATGGTTACACTCCCAGCCTCAAGTGATTTGTGGCTCAAGGCTTACTTCCTCTACACTCATCTTCCTTCTGTAACTTTCCTTTTACAGTTTCCTGCCATTCTTGTCGTCACTTCTTCTGGAGACAACCTCCCCAGTCTTGAAGCCTCAGATGATTTCTGACTTATCACTGAGAACCTTCCTTCCCTCAAGTTATCTGTGAATGCTTTACTTTTAACTCCTACAACCACATTGAAATGATTGTCATCCTTGGTCTGCTGTTTTGTATATTGCTTGTATGAATGACCTTTCTTTTTTCTTAGGAAATTCTTCTACAGTCTCTATGTCCCTTTATGCTGCTGTACAGCAGCTATTTCATTAACACTGCAGAAGTGAGTAATGCATGTGGGTAAGTTAATAGAAAAGCCCCAAATTACAACAGACCATTCAGTAAAAGCAATAATAAGGAGCAATAAATACCATTCTAATTTACAATTAGAATATACATGCTATACACTACTCTGGCAGTTCAAAAGCAAGCTAAGAACTACATCAGTAGGCTGGTTTGGTTTGAATAATTAGTTTTATAAGAGAACATTGATCAAAGGCATTGGTAGCAAGTTTAGTGAAGTGTTCGTCATGTACAAAGTCCCTGGAAAATTGCTCAGACCTGAACTCAGACAAAATCAGGTAAACCATAAATAATCAGGGTTAAAGATGAACAGTCAGAACTGAACAAAGGAATTCCACAGACAGAAAAGCATGGCTACAGTCTCGGCAGCAATGGATGGTTTTTAATGAGGACCCTTGCACAACTTCACTGTCAAAATAGCGGCACAGTTGTCTCATATGTGCTCTGAAAGCTGCTCACCTCTTGGCTGCAGTGACTAGTCTTGTAGAAAAAGACAAATATGCTGCTTCTTCATACAGCAAAATAATTTTCAAGGGAGGGAGCTGAAAGCTGTATAGTGTCACAAGAAACCTACAACGACAGAAATGCAAAGTTTCTTGATGGCATCCAGTTTAATGAAAGGATAGTGAAATACTGAAGCTATGGGGTAAAGTTCACAACATTTTGTTGTAAACAGAGAAAACAATTCAGGCTTTCTAGAAGTTCTTTTCTGCAGCTGAAACGTGGGGCAGGGGCTCATCTATTACTCAGGGGTGCCCAAACAGCTTAGGACAGAATCTAAGTTTTGTAAATAGTTGTCTTCTATATTTTTTGCATATTTACAGCTAGCTAACGAAAGGCTCCCCAAAAAAGAGTGAAAACATTAATATTTCTCTTATGAATTCTCCTAGATTTGTGAAAAACCACTCACAATAAGCCTTTTCTCTCCAGAATTGATGGCAAAAGACCCACTGAGGACATTTTGTGATAGTGGTTCATACTACACACATGTTTTGCAAGGAAGCAGACTGGAAGCACCAACGCATTTAAGTGAGCACCAGTCAGAGGTCGGTGGTTTTTGACCCTCACCCATTGGACTGAAAGACAAGCGATCATATTTCCCTGTCAACCCATAAGGTCTCTCTGATTCCATCACTACTGCATAGTTTTAACCCTGCAGAACAGTTTGCTTAATTGCACATAATGGTTTTAGCCAGTATTTCTTGTACTCCTAATTAGATAGAAGTAACTAGTTTGCCGAATACATAAGACTCATTTTTTCCAATACAGAAATATGTTCAAAATTTCAAGTAATTCAATATGCACCTGCTGAAGCATATTAATTCCATATTCCTTTTTCTGGGGATCAGTGGGGAACCATATGATAACATTAAAAATGTTCTCTACCAAATGGTTGTTGTAGTAGTATAATCAATAAAAGTGAATTAAAGGAGGATAAACTAGATGCTTCTTGAATTAGTTTCCAGTCCCTAGGAACAGTTAAAGTAACTGCTAACATCATCCTCTTTCAGCAATGGAGCAAATGCCAGCATTAATCCTCTTGTTCTTTTAATGATACCATCAACCTATTGGCTAGTATTTGTCACTAAGAAAAAGTTACACTTTCTCATTCTTTATTGAAGTTCACATTCAAGACAAAACTCCAAGGAACTGAATTTGACCTTGAACTGATTCCAAAAATCTGGCTTGCGCACTCCCAGTTGAAAGAAAAATCAGGGATCCTGGCTCAAGGGTGAAATGGAAGCCTTGTTTGAACTATAAAATTAGTGCAGTTTGAGAAAAATGACTGTATAGTATGGGAACATAAATTAAAAGTAGATCATGAAAAACAATGAAGTTTTTAAAAAAAAAATAAAATCACTTTCTGTAAGAAGTCAATTATTTTGCTAGAAGGTCAAATATATTTTCAGTAATAACACTGTTCACTAGTAGACCATGAAGACCTGTACACATCTGAAATATGTAGATTTTTTAATATGCACAACAGAAACTGTATGTTGGAACAGTGTCAAACAGTGTCTGCAAAATTACAATGCAAGTCGGACCACATGAAGTAATCAAAGTCTTAGTTTATTAAAATGTGTTATTTATGGCTTACAGAAAATATTTCTTGTCTGTGAAAGAGAAATGAGTTAAGAATTAACCCTTTTAATATTAAAAAGGTTTTTTTTTTTTCATTAAACTTACTGAATTTTATTTATGAAGAAGGCAAAACAGAGAGGCCATGTCTCCCACATTATCATCTACTGAATTCATTCTCTAGCTAATAAATCTTCTGATTCACATGTACTTTTTACAGAATCATAATGTCTTACCCTGCTGGCTAGGGTTACTGACATCCCCTCTGTAAAGATTGCCTTGGCTGCTAGCACTGTATGGCACTGTACCATAACTACAACTAAGCAAACAGTGATTTGAAGGGTTGCTTTAAAATGGTTAATGGTTGTCTTAGACCAATGGTTGTTAAGATATGTTGTCAAAAGCAAGATAAAACAGGTTGGGGCCTCCTGGATCAATCTAGTCAGCATGAACAGTTGCTTTTCTTGTAAAAAAACCCAAACAAACACCTTTGACAATTTTTTATTTTATTTAGGGTTTAGTTTTTCTGTCCACAATCCCCTAAAGCCCATCTAGTTCCAAATCCCCTGCCATGGGCAGGGACACCTTCCACTAGACCAGGTTGCTCAAAGCCTCATCCAGCCTGGCCTTGAACACTCTCAGGGATGGGGCATCCACAGCTTCTCCGGGAAACTTGTGCCAGTGGTTCACCACCCTCTCTGTGAAGCATTTCTTCCTGATGTCCAATCTAAATCCACTTTCTTTCAATTTAAACCTGTTACCCCTTGTCCTTTCACTACCTGTCCTTGTCAAAAGTCCCCCTCCACTATTCTTGTAGGCCCCTTCAGGTACTTATATCTTAGCCAAAAAATTTAAGGATGAGTATAACACTCCCTGTCCCTGATGCCCCCTACAGTTGGTCAGATGTAAACCCAGCAATAATCAATTTGTAAAGCTTGGATCTCCTCTGACTTGAGAAACTCATGGCCAAACTGTTCCCACCAACACAAACCTGCTCCACCTGCTATGGCAGCTTACTTTTCCAGCCTGAACGCAGAACTGAGCTTTATAGATATACCCCTTGGTCTTCCATGGGTACTTGATTAACAGAGACTGGAGAAACTGAGCAAAAAAGTCAGTCATTGCTTGATACGTCTGTGCTGTCATGGATTCATCCTAAAGGGAGCCTCAGGACATGGCACTACTGCATGGCAACAATGCCCAATTCAGGGAAGACATTCACACCTCTGATATGAGCCAGCAGTGTGCCCAGGTGGCCAAAGTGGCCAACGGCATCCTGGCCTGTATCAGGAACAGTGTGGTCAGCAGGAGGAGGGAAGTCATTGTGCCCCTGTACTCAGCACTGGTGAGGCCGCACCTCGAGTGCTGCGTTCAGTTTTGGGCTCCTCACTATCAGAAGGACATTGATGTGCTGGAGCGTGTCCAGAGAAGGGCGACAAAGCTGGGGAAGGGTCTGGAGAACAGGTCTGATGAGGAGCGGATGAGGGGGCTGGGGGTGTTTAGCCTGAAGAGGAGGAGGCTGGGGGGAGGCCTGATCGCTCTCTACAGCTCCCTGAAAGGAGGTGGCAGGGAGGTGGGTGCTGGTCTGTTCTCCTGGGTAACAGGTGCTAGAACAAGAGGAAATGGCCTCAAGTTGCATCAGGGGAGGTTTAGATTGGATATTAGGAAAAACTTCTTCACTGAAAGAGTGGTCAGGCATGGGAACAGGTTGCCCAGGGAAGTGGTGGAGTCACCATCCCTGGAGGTGTTCAAGGAACGTGTAGACGTGGCACTTGAGGCCGAGGTCTAGTGCGCATGGGAGTGTTGGGTTGATGGTTGGGCTGGATGATTTTATAGGCCTTTCCCAACCTTAGTGATTGTGACTTTCTTTGTTTCAGTTTTGGTTTATAATAGATTTTAAGATGACTTAAAATATTAACAGTCCATGTTAAAATCTATGTGTATGTTGGAATTTTTGCCCTTTTCGGGCAATTTCATGCTATGTCTCCTATTACAACTTCAGCTTTTCAACGAAAGTTGAGCAAATACCTTTTCACATAAAAACAGAAGTAGAAAAATTGTAGTTTGACTTAAACATGATTTATAGTACAAATCATTACAGTTAATAATTTATGAGGGTTTCCTAGTTCAGCCTGCTTGGTTCAATATCTCATGACTAGCTTAGGTGATAGCCAGGTGACTATTGCATTAATGTGATGAGCAAGTCCTAGGCCCGTCCCAAACAAATGTGGAAGATGCAGGACATATCCACTGCTCTCGGCAACTCTGTACTAACTATACAGCTGCCAAAGGAATAATCCTGAATGCCTTACAAGTCTTCAAGTAAGTGTTGACTTGTTATGTTCCAAAAAGATGGCAATTATAAAAAAATCTTTCTGTTCCTCCTCATGTTAACTAAATATGTGTTTGACAAGGAAAAGGCTGGTTTCAGGCAGGTGGGGAAAAAAAAGAGACACATCAAAAGTGTCTTAGCACAGCAGTGTCAATCTGGCAATGCCAATGGGATGAATGAACAAGACTCTTAGCACCTGGCCACAGTTGTACATAATTTTAAAACGTGTCTTAAGTCAGACTTCTCACTCAGCCATGTGGTTACATTAAAAGGTTACCTAAAATATTCAGTTAGTCAAAGAAATAGCCTTGGTGTAGTGATTTTATTTTGTTAGAATAAAGGAAAATGCCTTTAACAAATAACAGTTATTTGCACGGTATCTGTTCAATGTGGGTTTGTTGGTTTTTTTAAAGTCACAATATTGAAATTATAGTGGGTTTAACACTTTCCAAATGCTTTTAAGTCTGAATGCTTCAGACTTGAAGTAAGTCTTCCCTTAGGGATTTAATGTATTTAATTATCTCTGAAGTTTTATCCATCATAATAGCTAAGTGAAATCATTGCTCTTGTATAGAACAAAGGGGAGTCAAACATATAAATCAATATTTGATTTTTTAAAGGTATTTACTGGAGTAATGCATGACTGAAAGAGTAAAAGAATTCCCAATAACTGTCTTTTTACAAAAAATGAACAAAAAAAGGTATTTTGAAACAACAAAATTCAAGCCTAATTGCTCTGGAGAGATGGAAATGTACTCAGCAGTGTGGTGGGAGAGACAGAAAGATGAACAATGGAGATTTTTAATTACTTTTGCATTAATTCCAACAACAGGGTCAGATAGGGCTTGACTGGTCACTGCTTATGTGAAAGGGATCTTGAAGTTGCCTCTGGTCAGAAAAGACTTTCACAAAAGCCCAGGGTAGCTAAGCCATTTTGTGAGTACTGTTCTACTAGGAACTTTGTACTTCTGGTTTTCTTTGAGGTCACATACTAATGTAATCTCTGGAGTTCTGGAAGGGCATGGGGAGATTGATTGTTTTCCAGTTCTACTCCTTCTTCAACTAGTCACAGCCTTCCATCACCAAGACACACAAAACTGTAGATCCCAATGCAATCACAGTCTGAAACTACATTTAGAATCAGTTCCCGTGTTTTAGCAGAAGCGTGATTTTTCTTGTCATTTTCCCCTGTCCGTGTAGGGGAAAAAGGATGGAGGAAAAAGTGAGATTTCCAGTCCTTTTTCAGAACTCTCATGTGGTCTGGAACCACCCTTGTGTGCCTATCCTATGCTCTCTACCTCCTGCTCTCCTATCCAAATCTTAACTCTCTCTCCAAGCCAAGATTCCAGCCCAGGTTTCTGCATCTTCTGCTTCTCCAGTTCCACTTGTCCACATCAGGCAAGGCAAACGTACACCTAGGGTCCCATCCTCCATGGACTCTATGGCTTGCACATCATGAAACTTGTAGTCTTTACCTGTGATCTGTGTGTATGACTGCCCTCTACTTCAAAAGGCAAACACCCCAGCTGCAGCCTGTTTCTCCTCTCCTCTGATAAACAACTCGGGATTCCCTATCCTTCCTTCCACCTTATGACACTTGTGACTCCCTGACCTCTGTATGGCCTGACAGAGCCTGTCACCTCCTGACACATCAGATAAGATCAAATGATAGAGGGCTGGGGTGTGCTAAGCTGTAACTTGCTGTCTGTAATTTGGCCACCGCTGCCTTGATGTACATAAAATGTGTGACAATAGCTTAATTGTATTTTTTTTGCATTCCAATTTAGTACACAAACACTACATCACCACTCACGAAACCATACTCTACTATGAACACACTCCTATAACATTTGAATGTAAATTGTGAACTGTAAATCTATATAGTATTTAGGGGATTACATAAAGGTCGCAGAACATGTCAATTTACTTACTACTTATTTTCCTAAACTTTGTTTTACATTGCATATATTTCCTATCACATTACTAAATATGCAATCTATAAGGGACATCATTTGAATCATTTCCAAACCAGGCATAAAAAATGGATTATTTCTCAAGTACATTAAACAATGCTTTGCCTCTTGGCATTAATTCCTCATCCCACCCCCCCGCGAGTGGTGGTGCTTGGAGCTAGCTGTCACTGGCTGCCAGCTGTACTGCCACTGAAGCTGAGAGCTGGAGCAGCAGTCAGAAAGGAAACTATTATATCAGCATTACTGTGTTGACATGCCATTATGGGAGTCAATACTGGCATAGAAGTGGAGAATGAGGACCTGAATTTTGCCTGAATCTCTCAGCCCTCCTGCAATACCTGTAAGTCATGTATTTTCCCTGCAGGATTTGAGACACTCAAAGATTAGTGGGGCCACACCCTGTTCAGAGAGACAAAGGCCATGCCACTCCTCTGATAAGGAAATTCAGAGCATTTCCTTGGATTTACCAACTCCCAAAGTTTCCTGGCCTATGAAATTTTTGCCCTTGTAGGGAATGATCTGGCTCTCATCTTCTGTGCTATTGCAAAAAAGAGAAAGGCAAATGCATTATGTCACAAATACAATATAGAGAGATTTGACAGAAATTAGCAATCAATATATTATTCTTCTAGACATTACTATTGCTGAGAACAGTGGAATAACAGCTTTATAAGAGGATATCCATATGGAATCCCAATTTACACACAAGAAAAATGAAGTATACAGAGGAAAACCACTTGCACATCTACCTTCACAAAGGGAACCAGGTCTCCTCAGGGAATAGATTTCAGGAGTCTATGCCACAAAATCTGTTAGATATCACGCATTTGGTAAATATCATGGTCAGTAACAAATGGTAAACATAATCTATTTCAGATATGCATTCGGAAACATCCTGACCAGCATTCTTGTTATTTCCTGGGAAGAAGATGCAGTGAAGGACCTGTAAAAACTGTGCCACATACTGCAGGATCAATTCCAGATGAATGCTGGAAGAAGTAGAAAGAGAAGCACAAACTGACCAAGAAGCAGGATGTTATGTACGTTTACCACCAACACCTGGAGAGATATTAAATTGAAGTAAAATAATTTATCCCAACCAGATTGTTAGAAAGTGAGTTACTGAGCTGTTTAGGGTTTTTGTTTGTTTGTTTTTAATTTGCTTAAAGGTAACTCTGCAGCAATTAGATACCAATCACATCACCACCAGAAAGCTACAAATGTGAGAGGAGCTACAGTCCAACATATACACCCAGGGTTCTTTAATCCTTTTTCCTTTCAGGCAAATTCCAGGCTATTCCCACCTGCCTGCTGTACCCTTGCTGATCAATTATCCTGTTGAACTGAAAGTGAACCTGCTGCAAAGGGTTAAGGTGGCTGCACTGTTGCAGAGTCAATTGCATGGAAAACAAGATATATAAAACTGTCCTAAGAAGAAAGAACAGTGGTAATAATACTCATGTCCAGTTTAGCAGGGGTCTAACATGGACTGTTCAGTTTGTCTCATTAAATAAAAGGATCACAATGAAATGAATTGTAAAAACCACAGTAGTTTTTAAAAGGATTGAGGTCTTTCTTTTGAGAGACTACTTACTTCTCTAACAAGTCCTAAAAATATCAAGAAGGGTATCATGGGCACAGCACCTTTCTGAGGCAGCTGCTTTTAGTTTCACAGCATTCAGAGGAAACCAATGGCTGCCTCACAAAAAATATGCCCCTTCTTTGGAAGCTGTAATGAGAGCCTCAAAACGTGAAGCTCCTTTGGCTTATACCCTCAGAGGGGACATTGAGGACACCAGGAGAAGAAGAGTTTACCAAGCTGAGTTTCGGCTGTCCCAACACTGAACTGCAAGTGCCACACAGCACAGGCCACCAGTTACTCACCAGGAGTCATTCTCTACATGGCTGCTTTGTTAACACTGTTAAAAGAGCCATTTAGTAACAACAGTAATGGTTATATTAGTACATCTGCACTCTGCAAAGAGCACCCAGAATGACTTGCCTTACAGAACTCACTAAGCTTCCTTTGAAATGTAAAAATCTTCTGTCACTACCAACCTGGACTCGTTTTGAACTGGATGTCAACGTTCATACATGGTCTACTGTTTTGAAAAGCCTGGAATATACAGGGTAGGACACTGCGTAATTGATATTGTTCAAAATTTTGCATGATGTACTTTCTGTTCAGACTCTCTCCTCTGATTTAAATTTTACAGTCTCTTGTCACCCACGTTTTTTTTTTTTTTAATATAATTTTCCCGAAAAAGATTAGGTTATATTTTTGCCACAGCACTTGGTTTTCAAGAATTCTGTCACTGAAGCCTGTGAAGATTATCTTGATCTGGAAGATTCCCCCTTCCTTCATTCATACCTTGGGCACGTACTAACGTGCCCATGGTATTTAATGAATGTTAGAGAACAAATCTTAGCAGCATGCTGATAGAGTACTGACATACAGTGGTGACACGTGTTATCTTCTGGGCCAGACTGATGTACCGTATGATTATGCATGCCATCCTATACCAACTCTACTTAAACTGAAGACAATGGCAACAGAAAATTTTAACACTCATGATCTCATGAGAAAATGAACCTGCCGTTTCACAACAAAGTAAAGCACTAACAAGTATTTGCACTGTTCCAGCTATAAACCAAAAAATTCTTTTCAACAGATATGATTAAATTGCTGCTTTTGCAGTATTGCCAACCCCTCACACTTTCAAAAGTCATGAGTCAATCCCCAAAAGCTCATCAGATAGTCTTAAAAGGCATCGCTCTCTCTTTATATATAAATATAGGTATATATAAACACACATATGGATTACTGTTTGCCTTTGGGATATCGAATCTTGAGGATTAAAGATTAATTTTCAAACTTTTTGCTGCAACTAAGGGAACTTAAGTAGGTATTTTTAATAAGGAGATGAAATTATAACTTTAAAGATTACATTCAGGAACTAACTCACAGAAAAAAATTATGTTCTATAGCACAAGATGCTCTGGCAAAACCCTTAAAGAACTATACAATTCAAATTATTGAACTTTGAGACTACATTTCTGGATGGCAGTTTTTAAGGGGTAGCTTCAGAAGTTCTGGCATAAAGTGGCAAGGTCCAGTTGAAACCAAGGTCCTTTAGACAGGATTTCAAATTGCCCATTCAGTCTGAAGTCACATTTTCAAAAAACCACTGGACTATAATTAGAGCCCAAGTTTCCTGTTTAAAAGAGATAAATTCTTAGACAATAAGAGTTAAATAACTGACAAACTCAAATAATGGACTGGTGGGGATCATTGTGAATTAAGCAGAACATGTACATTTCTTTCATTTTCTTTAAAAATGTTAGGATGACCAGTTTGCTTTTATGAGCATTTTGCTTAGTGTAGAGTCCAAACAAAGACTGTTCTAATGAAAGGGCATCTGGTCATCTTTATGATTTAATTAGTAAGTCAAAACCTCCAGAAGCTTCAGAGAAGGATTTTGTATTCACCATCATAACTTGTTCAAGAACATCCCACCTACAACAAAGCAGTAATCAAACTAGAAATTTAGGAAACAGACCCTCTGGAGATATGCAACACTTCCTTATTTGGGTACAAGAAAATATAGTATTGGAATGGTTTTCTAAAGAAGCTTTTTTAAATTTTAAAGATTTCCAGTAAGCTAACATGTCAATAACCAAAAGAGTTAATGTAATCCTAAGGCCGAATCCAAATACCCCTGAAGTCAGGGGAAGTCTTTGCTGATTTTACTCATGTTGCAAGTGATGCTGGATAGACAACACTCCGGAGGGCCATGCACCAGCTTCTGAAGTGCTTGTGCAGACAAACCTGTCACATTGTGTGCTTGATCTGAATTGGTATTTTTTCCAAGAAAGACCAGTACAATTTTTCACTGGATTATTACATCATCAGTCAGAGATACTTAAAATACTTGCAAGTATCAGTAGCTACAATCTCTAATCTGTGTGAAGTGGCCAAAATTACGGTTCTATCTCTGCTGAAAGTGAGTCATAAGAGGTCAAAGGATTGTCCAGGAGACTTGACCCATCTTCTGAACTCTGCACAAAGCAAAGGCAGACCTAGAAGTTGGCAACTCCATTTCACAGGACTTTAGTGCTCTTCCCAGTACAACTGAGCTCCTAGAGAACACACAGGGAAGTTGCATTAACCTGAATTAGTGGCTTTGAATATACTTTTTACACTCGCTAAAGTGCAATAAATAACCTGTTGATTCTCTGTTTCAGTGGTAAGAAGGTGCTAATTCTGTGCAGGTGTCAATTCTGCTCATGGAATTTACACTCTGAACATGACAACTTTGAGTTTCCCTGTTTGAACAAGCCATTAGATAACTTGGATTTTTGAAGTATCGAGTGCTCCTATCTCCCCCCAAATTTGATATAGTCTCCCTTTTTAGTGGGCACTGAGGATACTCAGCATCCTTCCTAGATTCATTCAGTGCCTTATAAAATCAAGAAGATATTGCTCACATTCATGTAGTTCAGCACAACAGCAGCCACTATTGTTCCAAAATAGGTAACATGCAGCAGTATGTATTGATACTGACACCCTGCAAAGTAATACAGGTGATGCTTTTGCTTCTTTTTTCTTCCACATATGTCTTTAACATGTTTCATTTTTAGGGGCAAAGAGCTTTTCTTCACAGTGCCACATTTGCACAGGAGATACAGGTATTTCCCATACACATAGTGCATAATAGGGATTCTGGCACTAAAGCATGCAACTCCCACACTACTACTATATTTGTCTAAAACAAGCACAGGCAGATCATAGAGACAAGAAATTGTGATAATAGAACATTATGAATGTGCAATAGAGCTTCCAAGTATTTGGAAATGCTCTCCTACAGTATCTCAGCAACTGTGCCAGAAGTGTTGCTTTTTGGACTCACGGGATTGATCCTCCACGTCAAACTTTACAATGTCATATACTTCTGAATAAAGTGGAATATAGAAATTTAAACAACTGACCCACTTGGAAAAAACATTACTAACAGGGAATGTCACTGAGGAACACCATGGGTCCCTTTGCAACACAGACACATCACAGAAAGAACTTTACATAAAGAGACAGGAAGTAGGGGACTGCACACAGATTTACTAGCTAGAAGTTGGGTATAAGAAGTATTGCTCTAGAACATTAATTCCATATGCATGCTTCCCATTTTTGTTAAAAAAAAAAAAAATCACAAAACTGCCATCAATCTGTAATAACTTTTGTTCACTATTCTATAGGACTAGTACAGGAACTAGCCTAGAAATAATGGACTCTGTGATCCTAAAGAGTTAATTCTTCTCTTAATCTTTCCTTGATCAGAATAGAATGATGAATTTGCTGTTGCATTTTTGTGTTTGCTAGTGAAATTACTAAGTTTATACATTCAGAAGACACACAAGAGATTAATATTTTGAATTTCAACTTATCTGAATAGATGAAACTTCATCATCAGACCTAATGCAGTTTGATTGGCCTCTGATTTCTGTTGCATGGTTCAGCTCTCTGTGGTCTCAAAACACTAAACTACTTTCCCCCCCAACCCCCCCCAACTTGGGCATTCAGAGCATTTTTCACCTGTCTCTCTAATAAGAGTTCACCCTCTGCTACTGCCTTTTCCAATACTAGTAATGTCTCTTAGATCTGGCCACATTTTTGTGAAACCTAAAGGAACTTTTAAAGTATTGCCCCTTGACCAAACCTAGTTGGAAACGTGGTCAGTATCAGACATCGGTGCAAGAATCTCACTAGTTCCTTGGAAAATGAGATAGAAAGAAAAGGTGGAAGAAACGAGGAAAATTACAACAAAATTCTTTTTCAGCTATTAAACCTGAGAGCGCATACATTTTAATTGCTTACTCTGTTTTGAGCATATACTGTTGTAGTCATCAAGTAAAAACAGGGCTTAGGTATGCCAGATAAGTTTGTGGATAATGTGAAAGAAAAAATGTTGAGGCATACTATACCTTCAGTATTTACATTCCTGTTTTTATAATTATCTTAATTAAAGAGTAATTATTTCTCTTACAGATAGGCTTATCTCTAACATGAAACTACCTGTCTGCCATTAAAAAAAAAAAACCAAACCAAAAAGCAACCCATCAAAATTGCAATTTTTACTTCCTTTAATAGCTGTTCTGTACTCTAAATGCTGTCTTCATCACAGGGAAAATATATTGTTATGCTCACTTGGTATTCATAGTTTGCAAAAAGCAGTCAAGTTGCTAATAATGGAAGTAGGATTTCCAGAAGCACAGAAGTAGTTGGCTAACAACAATATCATTTCACCTTATGTGAAATAAAAGACAGAAACATAAACTGCTAACACACAGTTACTCATGAAAATTTAAGACTAGGTAACAGTAAAATGAGGACTCACAGTCAGAAAAGCGTAAGCTTCCTTCTGGTAACTGTCTGCCTCTGTTGCTGCTTTGTGCCTGGGGAGAGCACCCAGACAGGCCAGGCCTCAGGCCCTCACCTGGGAGATCCTGGGACGTGGAGCCAGGTGCAGGCAGCTGTGGGAGTTCAGCAGCTGATTTGAGTTATCAAACAAGCATATCATCCTTATCTTCTTGGCTGGCATCTGCACTCCAGATTCCCTTTACAAGATAGAACCAGATCTCACAAGACCCTTGGGAACAGCTGTTCTGTGACATAGAGGAGTGCTTCTCTTCATAGATAATCAAAACCAAGCAAGTAAGGCATATGATACATATAGGGGATGTATTTTCAATGAGTGACCTGTCTTCCAGCCACTTTGACACCTCACCTGCATTAAGCCCTAGATCAAAGTGGGACAAAATAGTGGAACAGTGTCATAGAAGTTGCTGGGTTCTGCATGGAGAACTGGCAGGAAAGTAGAAGGGACTTTAAAATAGGTCAGTTCGCAAAACTTAACTCACGTATTTTAAATACTGACTAGGACATAAATTAGGCAAGGTTTTAAAAATCTGCCAGAAGTCAGAGACTTACTTACTACTGACTGGGACCAAGGGTACTCACCAGTAGGACCATCTTTGTCTCCAGTGTATGTGCTGTTGAAACAGATGTTATTTAACTCATCAGCTGAGACACCTTCTAACCCCACTTCCAGTCTAGACTTTTTTTTTTTTTTTTTTAATTTAGTAGGGGTGAATGATGTACTTATTACCCAAATGCTTTACTGCTTAGCTGGGCCTAAATTTGTTTCTACTTCAATCGAAATAACACAGGAGCAAGTACAGAAGCTGGACTTTTAACAGAGCTTGCTTGCTGGCACCAGCTGTTTTAGTGCTCGATGAGAAGGTGGTGGGGCTCTGTGTAATAATTTCAACAGCTTTTCTACTCACTGTTGTACACTGTAGGCCCATTGGCATCTACTGTTCTGTGTGTCATGATGGAAGGTGTTGCATCTGTGGCATAAAAAAAACCACAACAAAATGGAAGCTATAACGCATCACAAGAAATGTGCAAATCCCTGTGACTAGTGTGAAGTAAGATGAAGAGGACTGGCCTTTCCTTCCTGAGGTGTGACAAGCACACCTCTAAACTGGTGGCACTTTGCTACTCTAAAACCTGTTCTCTGAATGCGAACCCACTCCACCTCCACTGCTCCTGCCTGTTTCACCACAAGGACTTTTATGTTTAGTTCATACGCTTCAAAGGCTATTCTTTCTGGGTGGGGATCAGTAATGTATACTAGGGATATTCTTTTCTACTAGCAACCAGATCATTGCTGTGAGTATTTACTAATCTGTGTAATTTTATGTTGCCAGACTGAGAGTGCTATCAAGTTTTTGCTGAATGCTGTTAATCGTCACTGTTACTGAGCAGACCACTTCCCTTTAAAAAAACAGAAACAACAACAAGAAAAAACCCATCCCCAACAACTCAGAGATTATTTCAACACAGCACCTGATTCTTTTTACTTTTAAGTAACTGAAGAACAAGACAGAAAAACTACCAAATAAATTGAGACAATAGAATTCCTACAGTTGTATTGGAACAACCACATAAAAGACAGAAAAAGGTTGATATTTTGGAGCTGTTTCTTCTGCAGCATGCTTTGCAATATAACCCGAGTGCTCAAGGAGGCTTATTCCATCAGATTTATCAAATTCGTTAAATTTTGGCAAAAAGTTTTTACTCTTATTCAAAACTACTGGAGTTTTCCTCTAATTATTTGTGCCAAGATTTCACTGTATAAGGCCTTAATCACCATGAGTAGAAATGGAGCTGCAGAATGTTGAAAATAAATGTCCTGCATATACAAATCCCAGCAACATGCAGAAAGTCCTGTTGTGAAGGTTTCCTTTGTCTCTATTCTGCCCTCTAGTGGTTTAACAACGGGACAGGTCAAGACGGATCAAACCAAAAAGCACCCGGCAAAACATACCAGTCTATTCCTCTATCTGGGTAATGTATTGATGGGTGTGAGAAAAAGGACAGGTCAAATGCTGAAATTATATTTAAAAAAAAAAAGAAAAAAAGAAGACCAGTTTTTCTCTGATAAAGTAATAAACAATTAATTAGTTTCTGAGATAAATGCTTCTCAACCCCAATTAAGTTCATTAAGAAGTAAAATCACTTTGTAAGTATAATTTTCAAAGTCTCATGGAGAAGACAGATTTTAATTGAATCTTTCTGAATTATATCATAAATGTACGTGCCTATGAACACAGAAAATTAACTGTTGATGCCAAAGGAAATACATGAAACACAGCCTCTTTTTATTGGGAGGAACTTGTCTTCTGACCTAAACCCTTCCAAAGTGATTGTTACAGTGCATTTTCCCAAAATGGCTTTGTCTTGTAATCTATCGTTGGGAATCTGCTGGGTGTTATTTGCTATAGCATCACAGTCCAAGAATACAGATGTGATGGTGGTAGTGGATGCTGTGTACACATGATATAAACCCTGTAAATATACTTCAAAAGCATTAATGGCATGCTTTTACTTAGAATAAAAATTTGAATTTTGAAATTCTTGTTTCCCCCTGCAAGAAGTATGGCTTCTAGAAAAAGAAGAGCACTCAGATTTTAACCAGGTGCAGTGTGAAGGCCTGAACCCGATCATTGTTGCTGCCTGGCATGGTGCCTGCCTGGTGGATTTTATGCTATGAGCAGAAATACTATCGTTAGCAGGCGAGACCAGCAGGACAAGTGAAGAAAGTCCTCCTCTCCTGGCTCTTACCACTGGGGCTCTATCTGCAGAGCTCTCCTCAGAGACAAGTGTCTCACACGCCAGAACTCTGAAATTATGAAACCCCATGGGCCTTGCGTTTCCCCCAGTTTACCCTGAGTCTGCTGTCTACTGCTTATGTAAGACCGTACAGAACCGAGATTTGTTTTCTTCTCTCTGAAACTACTCTACCTGACATAGGTGGGGTTTGTTCAGTATTTCTTCTGTCACTCCCAGATGATGTTTTTCAACCTGTGGTTTGACCTTCTGATGTGTTTTTCCCCTGTAGCAATGTTCTTTCTAATTCTACCTTGTTATAACCTTCCCTGTTTTCTGTCTCTCTCTGTCACACCCCTCTCCCCGCCTCTATATCCTTACTGCAGATAGGTCCCATACTACACATCTCCCTTCATTGTTGGTTACTGGATGAGGAAATATTTCTTTGTGAAAGAGTTGGGAACCTAATTGGCACTGTGTAGGACCAGGCACAGAGTGATGTGCTAAACTGTAGTTGCAGTCACAGCTAAAATGCGAGGAAACTGCTCAACACTGTAGCAGCTTTGTACCCCAGCAGCAACTCATGGAGTGGGAGAAGACCATTTTCACAAACCCAGGGCTGAGGAACAGCCCTTCAGTCTCCTCCTTTCCCAATTCAGGTAACAGGTTACAATCAATCAGATTTTAAAATGATACCTCTTGGATTCATTTTACATCACTCCTGGTTTTGAGCCTTTAAACTTCTCTTGAAAACCAGGAAGGTTTTCAAGGTTACTGCCTTGAAGCTGTAAATAGAGACACACTCCTAGTAGTGGGAATCCATTTGTTATGGTCTCCAGAAAACAAAGTTTCTAGAAAGTTTCAGCCACACCTGTGATTTTTCTTACTAAGCCATGGAAAGTTTGCATTTAAACAGCAACCATACTGTTTTGCCATATAGCTCTGCTATGACAACTTACTATGAGCCTTAATCGGTCAGTGTGTTAGGTCCCCCTGAGTCCAGAAACCTATCAGGGTATGGAAACAGTGCTCCTGCCCATAGCACCGGCTTAAAAATTAACAAGTCAAACCTTCCCCAGTTCTCAACATTAACCAGTGTCATAAATCCATGTTAGTTAGTTTCTAAATAATAAAGACAGGTTATACTGTCTTTAAAATACTGTTATTTTTTAAACCTCTAAATCACATATTCAAGTCTTTGTAACACAATTAAATCTCCAGTTCTCAAAATACCCAATTTCTTATGATTAAAAGAAATGCACATACAAAGACAGCAGTCCGTGTTAGTTTGTTCCTTGCCATTAAGGGTACTTTACCTGCTAAGAGGAGTTTAAAAAAGAAAAAACCCACATCATTCCCTGAACCACAGCAAGGAGATGAATGGTAGTTATTTCTACACCAGTTGTATGGGACCTTTGTTCCACTTTGACAAAGCCGAGAAGAGTACTAATTATGTTCTGCAGAATAATGGAGGTGGAAGAGTCTCTTTCACTGGAAGCATATGAGCTTATTGCTCATGCTACCCAGCACTGTGAAGCCGTGTGAACAATAACATGCCACAGTAGCATTCAGCCCACATCAATATTTAAGTAGGATGGGGATACAAACTGCTACTCTGCTGACCAGGTGGCATTAAACACCCTCCACCTCCTTATGTTCTTATTTAACACTCAAAACAAACCCATTTTGTGTGGACACTCCCTGCCATGGTTTTCCTTCCAGCTTCTGCCATTCACTTTCCATTCAAAGCCTAAACAAATATCTTAGTGGATTTTCAGTATCTAAAGCTAAATTATGAAACAATCCTTTTCCCTGAAACGGGAAATCCACGGCTACTGCAAGTTTTTTGGTTTGGTCTTTTTTTTTTTTTTTTGCACTAAATCTCCCTGAAAGTTCATAACTCTGCAAACACCAAGAGTCAACCCTGCATTGAAACCTCTACCTAATCAAGATCTAAAATTCATCTCTTTCTCTGCCTGTGTCCTGCAAAAGACTTGTAATGTAGGCATTATTCAAGAATGCATAACAGAGAGACAAGACTGTGTTCCTTACAAAGTACCAATGTCTGTGAAGTTCTAATAAGAAGTAGTGGACACTATTTTTACAGTAGCCTGGTTTTAATAAGTGGGAGATACAAGCTCAGTTGTCTCTCAGAGAGGGGTTGAAGGCCATATCCCTCACCTCCCCAGCAGAACTGGTTATTCGGCTACTACCCAGTCTGTGGAAGATACACTGAGTGGTACATAATTCACGATTCTCAGCTGGACAAGCTCTTTTTAGAATACTCACTTTGGAGAGGTTAGGACCATTGACTAAGCATGGTTACTGTAAATTCTGGCTCCAGCTCCCATGGTTGCTTACACATTCTGAATATTAGAAGTTAGTTGGTAAAAACTGAAGTGACTACAACAAGGGGCTAAGACAGAGGCAGTTCAAATGCAGCAACAGGAGACAGGATGAAGCTATGAGCATGACTCTGGGAAGAAAACAGACCCAAAATTCTTGTGCCCAGAGCTTGTTCTAATGAAACAGGCAATCATTTCTGCTCAGTGTATGGAAAACTTACACGCACCTTATGAATACCTTGAACAGACAGTGCAGACAATCCCAAAACTGTATTTCTGGTTCATAACACAGCATTTCCCTTCAAAAGGATGTGACTCAGCCTTAGCCACCCCTGCCTGCCGAAGAGGTCACAATGTTATGAAACATGTTCACAATTGCACAGGTGAAAGTAGGATCTTTGCACAGACAACAGATACCTGGGGTGAGGCTGATTTTACTGTTATAATTGATCTAATATGAACAAGGAAGCCCAAAGCACACATGAAGCATGAGAGGCATGGAGACAAATATCCGTATACACCTTTATAGCCTGGAGCATAAGTGTTGATACATGGAGGGCACTCCACCACCACAGTAATGGACAGTACTAAAAAATATCTGTATCTTAAAAGAGATCAAAATCTGTTTTTGTGTTACCTCCTGGTTTTGAATGCTTTCATGCAATTGAATTACTTTATTCAAGATTTCCTCCATAACAGCACAGTGAGCTGGTTTAGCTGAAGTCTTGCTTAGGCCCCATCACAAAGGCTTGAAATCCATGAGCTAAGTTTTCCTCTCAGTGTCACTGAAATAGTAAAGGGAGTTTCTCTGATCTCACACAACTAACGATAAAGGGAGGGTAGCATTTGGCTCTAGCTGAGAACATTAAAGCATTTTGATTGATCCTTGTGAGCCATTAGGAAACGCCATCAGTACCTGTGTACCGACACAATTGTTGTTTTGGGTAAACTTCTGTTGTGCCCGGAACTAAGATTATACAATATACAATAAGAAACAGAGAACAGGGCACCAGCTTCCCATTCCTGTCCCACCACATGACACACTATTTTCCAAAGGGAATGTTTAAACATTCTCTAGTTAATGTTTAATCATAGATGTGCAGAAAAGGGGAAGGAAAAAAGGGAATTAATGATGACATTACTAAGATCAGTTATAACCACCTGCAAAACTATTCCTTTCATTTACCATAACAAGTCGACATGTAGAGGGAGATTGGCACCACTTTTAATAATTTTTAATAACTGTTTTAAATAATATAGTCTATTATTATTATTACATACTTAGAAAAGGCTGTTCTTTCATGAAGTTCCTCCATATGATCAGAACACTGATTTTTTTAATATAATGGTAAAAACATATAATCTGTGTGGTTTTCACAAACTGTAAGTATTCTGCAAGTGCCAGCTACTGTGCTGATTAGTCTTTTCTAGTTTGCTAGTGAATCTTCTCACTCATTCAATCAGAATGTCTCTGATTCATTTCCCATCGCTTGGTATTACAAAAAATAGCCTGACATTTAGTCAAACTAGGACAGGTTTACTGATAAAGGCAGCGGGGGAAGCAAATAATTTGTCAAATTGTGCTTCTTCTAAACATAAAGAGCACTGCAAATCAATACACGGAAGTGTTCTCAGTTTGATTCCGACTGCAGAGAGGAAAGGGCAGCACCGTGTTCACTTGTCTCCATGTTAATTGAGTGAGAGTGCATTTTCCATCATCTACTTCTTACCAGAAAGGAAATGTGCAAGATACTGTGTAAAACTCAAAGGGGTGGGGGGGGTGGGGGGAAGGAGAATTAAGAAAATATTTCTTGAATTGCACCTTCTTGAGGTGAACACCCCCCATCCCTTCTTTATGTCCACACAGCTGACTGCCTATCATATGATGGATGAATTAGAATTAATCAGTTTCTCATCAATGAATATTGGTGAACTTAGATTTCATATCAAAGTATTTATAAACAGGCTAGGAAAATATAAGTCCCCAGTGACACCTTTTAGCCGCATTTTTCTGTTTTCCATGTTATCATTCAACATGGCTATTATTTTGTGACATCTGTATTTTTGGAAACAAAAACTCAAACCATGCAAGCACTCCATTTGCCAAATTAATGATCAGGGCTCCAATTTTTTTGCTAATGTAATTAATCAAAACGTTTATTTTATTTTTTGTGGGAAAAAAATTGTGTTTGTTACTATAATGTCTAGCTTATCTGCACTTTAACCACCCTATGTGCTAACACTAGAACATGGAATGTTTACCCACCTCCCCAAGTTGAAGTGGTCTATTAAAATACACCCAAAGGCTATGCTGTAAGCCCTGTTTCTGAAGGGAGAATGAAGGAGGTAAGCTGTTTGCAACTCTGTAGCAGATTGTCACAACTTGTTTGGGTTTGTTGGCAAGCCAGTAGTTATCCTAAAGAGTTCAATTTTATGTTTCCCAGGAATACTAACAGTGAGAAAACTACTGCAATGTTGTGACAGTGGTAGGTACTTTTCTTTCCATCTAAAACTATACAGTGAAGAAATCTGACTTTCACACATTTTTGCTTCCCCTCGGTGTCTTAGGGTTGATACTTACTATCATAAAGGAATGCAAGTGCATTCTTTTTTGTGATGATGGCCTACAGAGAAAAGCAGCAATTTTACTTGATCACTTTGTGTATCTCACATGGGTTTTATGTTTCCAGGCATGTACAAATCCTGCATACAGGGCCTCTGCCTGGCTAAAGATTTAAGATGCTAACATCTCCTCTTGGTGATTGGTTAACCTTGATACTAAAGGCTCATTTCTCAACCACTCCAGATAGTTTGCCTCCCTCCCCTTAAGCTACTCTGTGCTACCCTCCTGTTTCTTTTCATCTTGGGCTGGCTCCTAAATCGTAGGAAAGCAGCCATCAGATTCTCCTGCCGTCCTCGGACTGGCTGTGGGGCAGCACGCTGCATTCCCAGGACTCCATTCCCAGCAGAGCTCAGGGGTTATATCACCAGGTACGTTTTGAAACACAGAAGCAGGATTTGGCGGGTTCGTATTTTTTCTGCGTTAGTTCACGCAGCCTCCAGTCAGTTCTGTGGACGTGGTTATGTAACTGGAAATGGGCAGCCTGCCTGAACAAGACAGTACTTATCCAGAAGATGCAGGATCTACACAACCTTTCAACACTGAGAACAAGCCAAAGGAACACAAGCCCTTTAACTTTTATGTTTGTGGACTCTTCTGTTACCCTAAAGCTTCAGCAAGAACAGTGTTACATTTGTAATCCTTAGTACGTGTCGAAAACATGTGCACAAGCCAGGAAAGCAGAGTGCATGTATAAAAACAGTTTCACTGGTTCAGACGTTAAAACTACAGTACAAACCAACATTTCTTTGCCCCAAAACCTTTGTTGTAGCAGCATGCAATATATCAGAGCTTATCACTTTTGACATGACAAAGAATCTCCCATTGCCAGCATTCTCAGCTCACAACCAGCCAATTAATTCTCATTCCTCCACCAGGGCAGGTACTCCAGAGTTAATAACACACTAAGGAACACCTTCTTAAGGAAATTCTCCCTTTCTGGGATGTTTACACTCATATTCTGAGAGGGGAAAAAAAAAAAACCTGAACACTTTTCCTCTAAAAGGAAGTGCATGAAATAGAAGTATCAGAGACACACAGTTTTGTTCTTTTGGAAGTGAACATTAGGAATGTGAATTACAGCAACTTTTAAGGACCTTGATACTCTGGAGCTGGCTGAATGTGAGCTTCCATCTAGAATGTGTATAAATGTATTAGTGTGCATGATGACTGACCATGTAAGTCTCCTGTCTACACAGCTGTACACCCAAGATGGCTGAGTTCTGGTATGCTTGAAGAGCAGAAAACCAGTTTTCCACAGCTTCCTAGTCATACCGTGAAAATTAAATGCCTGTTCAGGTGTTAAGCTGTTTGTTACTAGCCACTATGAAAACAGGAGACTGCAGATGTCTCTCTCTGAGGGTAGGAGTAACTTAACTGAGCGTCAAACAGTACCTATGCTCTATTTCAGAGTAGGCTCACAGCCCAACAGCCCAAAAGCAGCATTGGATTCAACTAAATCCAAAAAGGATACAGCAGTGCAGAAAGTTAGATCCCCAGAATGAAAACTAAAATCCTAGGCTGGGTTCATAGATTCTGTATATGGTACAGGAGATTAAAAATACACTGTCCAAACTCAGCCAGCAATTGAGCAGGAAGCTGCCTAAAGTCATGCTTTGTTTATAGTTACTGATAACAGCACAGTAAAAACTCATCTCAGCATGTCTTAAATCTCAGCTCTCCCACAACGCATAAGATTTGCACTGAAGTGAGGAAATCCACCTAGAAACACAGTCCAGAATTTTCTATGAATAAAAATGCCTACCCCTTTATCCTCAAAAACCTGAACACAACACTTTGTTGGAAGTGGAGGTGAAAATGCAAGTGGTTTGACCACTCCTGACAGCAATGGTTCTGCACCAGTCTCCACTTCTCACTCACGGCATCATGTCCTAACCACCACCCAGCACCTTGCTCTGAGTGGTCACATTGGTAATATCACTTAGTACAAACAATGTTTTCTAGGACTGAAGGCGGCTGCAAGATCATTTAAATTATAGCTGAAAACTATTTTTTGGACCAAAAAATCACTCAGTTTCTGCTGCAAAAGACTAACCTCTAAGACTTAATGTTGTTTGCATCAGTTGCGAGCCAAAGGAACTTCTTGTTGCAGTACTACACATTGGTGGACACATCTGGTAGATGGAACGGAGTCAGCTCACGGCAGTTCAGAGCTGCGTAGACACCGAACACTGAAACTTACATTCCGGTGTAAGAGAATGGGAAGTGGTTCAGTGGGCACAGTGTGAATGAAGCTGCCAGAGACCTGTATTTAAGAGAACTTCATTAAATGTTTTTTCAGTATCATCTGTTCTATATTAATTGTATGCAAACATTTTGTCTTCCAGATGGGTAATTCTTTTCCCCCAGATTCAAGTCCTCCCAAGACATGAGAATGGTAAGGTTTATACTGAAGTAGGAATGAGTGACACAGACCTAGATAGACCAGATATAGGTACCTAGAAATACATTGTTTTGACCAAATAAATCTGTTGTATGAAAGCATTTAGTGCATCACTGTAATGATTTAACCAATTATAACAACATAGTGCAATATGACATCCAGACACATACTTCACAAAAATGTCTCCTTTCTGAAGCCATATATAATACAGCATCTCAAGCAGGGACTGTGAAGAAAAATTATGCCCATTTACCTTGTGTCAGTAGAATTATTACCCAAGTTGTATTTAGCTAACAAACAAGTTATAGGGCGTGAGAAGACATTGTGAGCAGGAACATCCTTTGGCAGCTGATTCACTGAGGGACATTGACTGTAGTCTTGGGAGGAGAAGGCTGTGAGATTAGTTTTCTCCTTCTGGTGGGAGGAAGGCCCCGTTGCCATGCTGATTGTAACAGAGGCAGAATAAATGACGTTAGAAGAGCCTGGGTGGGACCATAAATATATACCAGGAGATATCATATTCACATACACCAAACAAGGATTGGGTAAGTCATGGATGGCTTACCGTATCTCTTCTGTAACTATAAATCACCTCTTTCCTGCCTATTCGACCTGTTTTCTCCTACTTTGCATTTAGGAAGTACTAACATACTTCATGCACCCATGGCCAGTGTGTGAGTTGTATACAGAAAACCACCCCAACTGTGCTCTGGCAGTGCAAGCTAAGACATCGTCCTTGGTGTGATTTGTTAACTTTATCTGCACTACACACATACATCGGGGCTGAAATATATTGAGCAGAGGAAGAGAGCAGACGAGAGATGATAACAATTGTCAATGGATTCAGCAGTCCTAATTACCTAACTGAAAGGTACAATATTTTCCTTTTCATTTAAAATCAAAGAGAAAATATTCTTGGGGCAAAAACTAGTTCTGGGCTTCTCTTTTTTTTTTTTTCTGTTTGGTTGGTTGGTTTCGGTTTTCATTTATTTATTTATTTATTTTAATAGGGAATTTAATGGTGTCTCTCATGGTTGCAGACATAATTATTTCTGGCTGAGCATAATCCCAATCCAAGTGCATTCCTATCTGATGAAGTGAGATAGTGCATCCACATCTCTAGTCAACGTTTCTTTCCCCAGAGCACTGTAGTGCAGCCCTTTGTCTTAATCCATAGATCACAAAGACACATCACCGTTCCAGAGTTACTGAGGAATATCAGGTGACGTTTTTCATCTCCAGTTTATGTATTCAAGAGAGGACTAAATGATGCACACAACAGGCCAGACTGACTAGCTGCTGTTGCACAGCATGTGCACAGACTGACTATACAACTCTGGCTCACGACCCTCTGCAGCACAGCCTTGCAGAATACCTGCCCGAGCAGCACAAGCAGGCAACAAAGAGCAATAATTTAAATGAAAAGTAATCACTCCTTTGATCAGTTTTTCACACAAGTGTGTGTGTGACTAGAGTAACATATATATATACACACACACAGAGGCTGAATTAGGGAAATTCAGTTGTTGCTAAAATAAAGAAAATTAGCCTTGCTTCTGCAAAGCTATGTTAAAGTCCCACATCTACAAGAAAACTCCCTTCCTGTCCTTTTTTAATCAGCTGACAGAGTTGCTTTGCTGCTCTTTCAGCTAGTGAGAGCCATTCACAGGAGCACACAGCAGCCCTGGTCCTGTTCAGAAGGAACGTTTCCTTAATAACAAAAAGAAGCGTCTACTTTAGTCTTTAGCAAAAAGAAGAAAAAGTGCTCTCACCTAAGACCTGAACCTTATGACACATGGGGTTGCTATCTTTGCTGCCAGATTTAATACCATAGTACAGAGCACTCTCAGGGAACCAGTTATTCATGGCTCCAGGCAGATCTCTGGAGCCCTGAAAATGGGTCAGGGTTAAGTAAAAGGATTGGGCAACATCCCAGTAACAATATACCCAGTCTCCTCAGGAGCATTTGGTTCCCATTGTTTCCTAGTGGTATTTTCCACTTGCTTCCTAGGTGTTTACATCTCTTGTACCCAGTAGGCTCTTCAGGAAACCCAAGTAATAGAGGACGCTCATTAGGAAGTCACGGAGCATGGAGGGTGAAAGACTAAAATGGCTTTAAGAGACAAACTGGTCCAAGATATGCAGTGCCCAAAGCTCATCATCTGCCTGCAATTAAGACATTACCTAAGCAAATAAGCATGTCCACTCTGGATAACTTGAGCCAGCACTGCCTGAGAGCAGTCACCAAGACAGAGAACCTTAAAGAAAGATACTGGACGTAATTGCTGCAGGTGAACACGTTCAGGTGAACAGCTGGAAAATGGCTCATTTGCCTCACATTAAATTATCCTGGATTAACACAGAGCCAGATGCTTTCCTGGCTGGTAGGGATCTATATCCCTGATGGAGCTGAACCCTGTGGTTTAATTTTTTCCCTCCTTTCAGTGCAACTGAGGAATCTCTCAAAACCCTAACTTTTCTCAGAAAAGTCTGTAGCTTTAATAGGTAAATAATTCACAGCATTTCTCTCACAATTACTCGTAGGGTATGCCTTCCTGTCCACACCTATGTCCAGTGGTAACATTTGGGGAACTCATTAAAGTCTGAGGTCGTGATCAAGAAAGGGAGGGATGAAGAAAACTCTTAAAATAATTTAGGAAGAGATTCTCAAAAGCATAAAGCGAGCCACTTGGCCCAGCTCTCTAACTGCCGTTTGCACTTCTGCAAGCTTTCCCCAGTGAAGATCAGGCTGCCTCTGAAAAACTGATGAGGCAAATACAGGAATGTTTGACAGCAGCTTCCACCGCCAAGTGAATGCACTTCAAAGGGTGATGTCCAGGACCTGGGCAAAGGAAGGAAGCACTCACAACATACCAGATCTCCAAGAGTCTAGCAGACCTGGTCTCACAAGACAAGCAGCCAGGGAACCTGCCTTTCTGCTGGCACTCACATTCCTCCCAGTGTCCCAAATTTGGAACGTACCTCAGCATTGAGATAAATTCTTGCTGATCTTATGAAACTGTCTACCTGCTCATGTTAAACACATCTTACATGATGAACGAGATGTAGAACAGAAAATGTTCAAGAGATAGTAGATCAGTCAAAATTAAACCCAGCACAGACTAGAGTGAAAGAAACGGTATTTTTACCCATGGACAATGTGGCAATGAGCAAGCCCCAGCTGAAAAGCAGGCTGTGGCAATAAACAGATACCAGTGCTACTGTTTACATGGAGATGGTCTGCAGTGCATTATTTCCACTGAGAGAAAACAGAAGGGAATCTTGGGGGGGAGGGGGTAAACCAATGTTTTATGAAGAGAGAGTAAGACAATAATGTTATGGAAATGCATGGCAAAGAGAAATTAAATTACACTGTAATAAAGGAAATTGAATTAATTATTTACAACTAGTTATGATTTATTTTTAATGATACAAAAGACAATGATCTTGAATGGAACATACAATTCCATATATATATCAATGTCCAAGTCCTTTTCACACCCTTTCCTATATTTATAATTAAGAAGGAAGTCTTCTGATGACGTGCCTCAGGAAGAATGAGAAATTACTTAGGTAAGTTAAATAGCAGTAACAAGTCCTCCTGGAAAATGAATTATGATCAGAGTTCACATTCATCAGTAGGTCTGAACAGAATGAGAGAATGTCTTTGGACATGATATCCATGTGTAAACTAGCCATGTTTACATGTAACAACATACGGCATATGACTAGTAGGTGACAAGATGGTGGGTTTCCTATGAACCCCCTTTACACAGGTACTGAGAATTTGCTTTTACAGATGATATCAAAGGGTTATTTTGCTTCCTTGATGAGCAGAGATCCTAAAATAAGAATATGGCCACACAGAATGGTGGCTTTGAGGTTCTTAATGAAATTAGAGAGTCTTTAGGCATCGAATAGTATCTTCAATTATAAATTAAAAATTAGTGCTGGCCTGAGTGAGGTCAGCAGAATAACGGGCTGAATGCTGTATGCATGTAAATCTCCACCCACTCTAAACACAACCGCACTTACCTAGGAGCATCTTCCGACAGCTCATGACTACTCATTAACAAGACCTGAATGCACATGATTATCCCAGCTGTCTACACAGCGCAGGTAGGTAGAAGGCTAAATTATTTAACCAAAAGACTCTAAAGCACTTTAATGTTGACACAGTGACACCCAAACTTCACTGTCACTGCTGCTGTGGGTGACTATAAGTCATTGTAAGAAATTATACCATTAACTACTCTGTTTTCATCTCTTAACCTCATACAAATGCTTTGCAATCCAAACTCTTACAATGTTTTCATCTTGCTTATTGGATACTGAATCTTTTACCTGTATGAAGAATTTTCTTTGCTGCTCTTAACGCATGCTGAATTTTGTAAACTAGTTATTCTTTTTGAGGACTGCACTTTTCTGGATGAGAGCACAGACACTGTGGGATGGTTGCTTCACCCCACAATGCATATCTTTAATTCTCTAAATGGACGTCATCTTGGAAAACATGACAAAACCAGATTGACCTTGACAGCGTACATTCCTCACCTTCCCTTTTTCATCCACAACTCTAAAGATCCATTCACTTTGTTTTCTAGCCTCTGAGATCTGCCTTTCTCCTGCAGACACAAACTAAATTATGGTACTATATACCATAGGGTATGGTATCTATTCAATATGGTATCTATGGTTTTTATGTATCATATAAATATTTGGTTCCATATTTGTGCACTCAGCTTGCATTTATCCATAAGAAATAACCATTTGTCTTATGTAATAGGACCTGCAACTCTCACTCTGGTAAAAGGCAACAAGACAATAACATTTTGAGAAACAGAGAAAATGTAACTGAAAGAGCTAACTGCTGGGTACGGGCAGGCCAGAACTTACCTCTTTTTTCACCTACATTTTAAGGTACTGCTTTTGACCAGTCCAACCTGAAACAGCTGGAGACTGACCCACCTGAGTTACTGCTGCTCTCTTCATGGCTTCTTGTCAAGTTGCTGAACCCTCTGATTATAAAAAAGCAAGGAATGGGTGTTCTTTGGCTGGATTCCAGGATGCTGGAACTAGTTCTTTATCTTGGCCCACACAATTGAATTTGTTGCCCTGCTAGGCATACTTGGAATAAAAATGATTGAAGCAGGTCCAGTTCTGCTTCCCCCAAAGATCCAGAGAAAAAAGACCTGAAGAGCCTTTGAGCTGTCATCATTCACCCACTCCAACCCAGGCTTAACAATACTGTTTTGTAAGATAAGTGCTAAGAGGGAAGGGCAGGCACTGGCAGGGTGGGTTCACGCAGCAGGCCACTGGCAGCTGGGAACAGAGCCCAGCACCTCTCCCAGGTCAATATGCTACTTGAAAGGTTAAGATAGTGGACATTGAACTAAACAGTACCAAGGAGTTTTTATTTGTGCTGTTATTGCTGAAACTGACACTCTGCATTGGAAACCTGGAATAGCTTTGATACAAATTGAATTTGTATCATTTCAAACAGACAGAGTTTTATTTGGTATGAATCTGAGTGAGTAAAGATTGCATAAACGCTGAAGGAATTGGGTGCATTGCAACTGGCTGGGTGTCACCAAGACTGCGCAGCATGTCTGGGTTTGCCTGTCTCAGAATGACTTCTGAAACCTCTGACGTGACTGGATGTAATCTGGCTTGCTCTGGTGATGCACACTCACAGGTCACATCTAGTGCGTAACATAAAGTGACAGTTTCAAGGAAGCAGGACATATCAGTTATCTTGAACCAGCGGATTTGATCTTTAAAGTTTGTAATGAAAGTTCCCTTTAGAAATACCTCCTTTTTCCCCTCACTTTTTCCATTTGTTATTGGGGGGGTGGGGGGGGGAAATGCTAGGGCCAGCAGTGTACTTGGCACATGCTTGTCCTAAGGGAAAGGAGGAGGCAATTATAAATGTAGCCCCACAGCACAGAAAGTACCAGATTATAACTCGATTCTGACAAGACCTGTGCGGTCATATTGCTCCGAGTCAAGCATCTCTAGATGCTGAGGCCAGACTCATTTATGCTAAACTTATACTACTTACAGCACTAAAAGCATGGCAAAGGTTGAAAAGCACTCTAGTAATACCAAATGCCTCCGCCCAAATCAGCATGTCGTAGCAGCTGTTGCTCAAGCCAAGGGGAAAAGTTCCCACCAGTTTTGGTGGGTTTTTGAGTCGTTTGGTGGTACGACAGCATATGGTTCCCGATGGCTTGGCCTACTCCGATCAGAGCAGGACAGTGTGTGCACACCAGCATATCTTCCCTCAAATCTGTTAGCCTAGGATCTCTTTTTTACTATTCAGTAGCACCTTTTCTCTAAGCTCTTAACTACCCATGGCCTTCTCTCTCCCACCCCCCAGCCTGGCCCTCCCATCACACAGCTCTGGCGTCCCGTTTCCTCTCCTCAACTCACCAATGTTTGGTCATTATCTCATGCGCTCCCAGATGACATCTCTCACATTATGTTCCAGGTTTCCTCGGCCGCTCTCCACAGATCCATGCCAACCCCTGCCGCATCTCATGCTCCCCAGCCCAGCGCTGGGCAGGCGTCTCCGGTGGACAGCCCAAAGGAGGCCTGGCTCATGCTGAGGGGCACTCATGGCCCCACCCTGTGGGGACCACACCAGCCCCCACCGAAGGGGACACACTACACTGAGGAGGGGACCCACCATGCCACACTGAGGGGGCGCTCACGGCCCTGCACTGAGGGCCTGGGCCTTGCCTGCCCAAACCAGCTGCCTCTTCCCAAGGGCCGCCAGCCAGCACACCTTTCAGGCAGGATTTGGAGGACACTGCCCAACTTCTCAACCTGAACATCCCAACCTGCCTGATATATCCCACCTGCTGGATAGGCCTCACCCCTTCCTCAACCCTCCTCCTTTCCCTGTGTGGGGCTGCAGGCCCAGCCCAAACCTGGCCATGGCCAGGCTCCCCTTTCTCCTCCCCTCACACCCTCTGCCATTTTTCAGTGCTGGTTCTTCAGGGCCTCAGGTCCAGCCCCATCCTGGGGGGCTTCACCTCCCTCACAATAAAGGTTTAAAACCCTAGAAAGCATCCAAGAAAAACAGGAAAAAAACCCCACCAAACAAAACAAAACAAAAGATCAACAAAAAGAGACAAAACAAACACCAAAACCTCTAAAAAAAGCCCTATTAAAGAAACATTTTTTGAGGGTTTAAAATGACAGATTTCGGATAAATGCGATATCCTCTGTTCCTTTCTCTTAAAAACCTACAAAAGACAGTCATGTGCCTGGCAGGCAGGCCAGCCGTCCTCATCTCTGGTAGGGAACCACTGAGAAATCCCCTAAGGGCTTGGCAGAAGGCAGTGCCAGGCATCCGCACTAACACTACACACCACCAGATGTCACCGTTGGTACATAGATAGCAAAACTGGCCAGTTACTATTTTTGCTGGAATCGCCTTACTGTTCTAAGAAAAGTTACCGCTCGTACGTGATAACATTAGGAGAGACCAGTGGCTCGCCAAGGACATTTCTCCATCCAGGCGTCCTGACCACGCTCGAGGCGATGGGATGCCTTTGCCATCTCTGTAACCCTGCGCAGGTCTGGGACCAAAGGCAAAACACTTTCGAGTCTTTCTGGACTAGCTTAGCTGAATGTGTTCTGGCAAGGCTGAAATTATCACTTAGACTTTAGATGGATTTGGCTGTCAGGTAAAAGAGAAACATGTCTTCCTGGTATTTGAAATCCTGAGTCTCAGCAGGATACCTCTCCTCCCCTAGCCAGGGCCCTGTGCCACCCAACACTCTCCTGCCATCCCAGTCAAATATTCTTTTAATTTGTTTAAATGTGGCTAAGCACATTTTGACCCAGGGATGCACATTACATCAGGGATGCTGTGGAAATTCTTTTTGATTTCTTCTTTTCTAGATTACATCTGAGGAAGGGGACACTTTCCAAAATATGTTTTCAACTAGAGCCCAAAACTAAATGGCACATCTATGTCCCGAGGACCAGAAAGGAAAACAAAGAAAGGAGAAAAAAGGAGTAGAAAAAAGGAGGGAGGAAGAGGGGAAGAGAGAGAAAAAGAAGAAGAAAAAAAAAAAAGAAAAAAAAAGAAAAGTAGTTTCAGTGATAAAATGAGAGCTGGATACTGCTGAGCAGAGAAGCAGGTGAAGGAGCAAAAGCAAAGTAGTACACGCTGGCAACCCTTGCTCTGTGCTGTTATGACACTGGAAGCAAGGATAAGGTAGCACTTGATGTACCTCACGCCAGTGAAATGGCCCAGTTATCAAAGGCTAAGAGTTGCATCTCAGTGAGGTAAGAATCTACCACCTGGGAGACAGACCTGTGTCTGGAGGCTGGATGTGCTTGGGAAGAGGGACAGAATGACTCCACTATCTTCCTGACAAAGAATGTGAAGAAATGGCAGCAGTGGCAGTGAAGGGGACGAGCAGTGTTTGTGGGACACCAAAGCACAGATCACACGTCCAAAGCAGAGAGAGACTCGAGAAAGCAGAGGTCACCTCAGGACAGTCTACAGAGAGAAAAAAGGTGAGTCAAAGTGTGATTTTGAAAAAAGCAGGCAGGTGCTTTCCTTTACATACTATCCACCCATTTGCGGATATGCCCACAAAAGGGGCATTTTCCTGCACAACTGAAGTGTTCACAGTTACAAGTGTCCCAGTGCCCTAAAAGCTAAACTGGGTCTGACTGACTGTGAGTATCTCCACCTAACAAAAGGCACAATACCATTTGGGGTAATTGGTCTGCAGTTTCTACATAAGAAGGCCCCAAATTCGTCTTAGTTCTCAAGCATGGGGGGGGGCGCATCCCTAAGGCAGTGGAAGTCCATGGACATCATCTAGAAGAGATTCTGTGAGTGGTTAAAGCAATGTGCACCTACTAAGAACTCCAAGCAAAATATACCTACGAATTAGAGAAAATATATTAAAATTCATGCTGCAGAAAGGGAGCAAAGAACTTTTTTATATTTGTTTACACTGATAATGCACATTAGTAGAACTACACTGATATAAAACTTTTAAAGAAAGAACTGGCCTTGTAGCTTGGCAGCTTTTTTTCTTTATGTTAGATTTTTATGGCTTGGCTAATTGTTCCACTTCCTGTTCTCCCCTGAAGAATCCTGATTGTTTCCACATTAATTTGCTGAAAGCCAGAAATCTAGTAAAAATGTAATTTTACCCTTGCTAACAGCAGGAGAAGCAAAATCAATTTCAGCATCTTGCTGAGTAATGAAATTACGAGGACTCACAACTGACAGAAACCTGACATGACTGAGTTGAAGGGCAGTGCCATCACTTTTATTTTAACACCCCTGATGCAGGCACTCTTCAGACACAGCTCAGAAGGCAACACTAGGCATATCTTCTTAATCTTAAAGGATATTTCTATTAAGACAACGTGCAACAGTACATGACAGAAAGCCTGGTGTGACCTAAATTATGAGCTAACACACAAAGATAGAGGATAAGCTCTAATACCTGTACATGTACAACAGTTATCTGCACAGCTCACATCTACTCTAGGAATAAGAAAGGTTCACTGGGATAGTTAGTGGTACTCACCAGTGTCAGTTATGAACCTGGGAAGCTGTCAGAGCTGACTTAGCCATTTTTAAAGTTAGTATCAGGATTTGATTTTTCCCCAAATTATTTGAGAAGGAATTGGACAACCTGCACCTTTGTTAGGCAGAGTTCTGTTCTGTTTTACTTCTTCCTGGAGGAAGCTCCAAAGGAATCCTCCTCTACAAGACAACTGACCTGAGCAAAACGACTCTCACAGCCACGTTCCAGCTACTGCTGGACTTCTAATTGCTGCTGACCTACTACCCTCCATAAAGCTTATGAGAAAAATTGCTGAATTTGTTATTCAGCAGTCATCACACAGTCTGAAGTTATGGATTTCTCTGCAGACACCCAGGGCTATAAACATAGAGTGAAAACATCCCACTGAGCAAAGACAAAGCTGTCTTAATCACTGATTAAGGCATTTTTAAAAACCAGACTCATGTTTTGCAGGTATTAGATTACTGATGTTGTTGCTACCAGCTACATGAAATTACTCTGAGAATAGGTAAGGCTGGGGTCTTTAAATGTGTGGCCTAGAAAGTCAACAAATGCCTTTGTTATCTTCTGGCTTATCTGGCACACCCCCTTGCATCTCAAGGAACCTAAAGCCTTTGCAAGGATGAAGTGAACAAAACTCTCAGCTGTCTGAGATGTGAAGATCCATAAAAACCCAAAGAGAGCTGCTGGACAGAGAGAAACAGCTCACAGAGAAACAACTCTGCCATGTTCACCTCCTTTATCACGTGATCTTACTTATTTGGAAAAGCAGGAGAATACAAAGGGTTCTACCCCTAACAAAACCAAGAAGCTGTGTTTCCTTCCCTCTTCCTCATCTCTTGCATGCAGGCTTTACATGGCCTCCACGTAGCTGCTCGCTTTCTGTGGCAGGCGAGCCACCTACAGCCTCTGCCCCAAGCAGAGGCAAGAAGGAGGTCTGGGGTCTCTCTCTGCCTTCCTAGGTAGATGGATTTGATGTTTTTTCAGAGTGTAAGAAGGTTTCTATTTTTGAGACCCTGTAGGTGCTGGGTGGTGCAGGCCAGGGTCCCTGAGGCATCCTGACTAGGCCTTGCTAAGAAGGGGGCTGTGCTCAATGTTAATGAAAGAGCCATTGTCTTTAAAAGATTCTCAAGTACAATTCACTGGAAAAAAAGGTGCTGAAAATAATTAGTGACTTGAACTTTTATGCTTTGGAAATTAACTGAGCTTTAAAAAGCACTAAAGTTATTCAGTATCTTAAAGAGAGACTACACAAAATGGCTGCCTACGTTACAAGCATTTGTCCTTTCCCTTCATGATAACCTTCCACATAATAAGGAATAAAGGGACATCCAAAGATCAGTTTTTCTTGGAAAAGCAAAGAAACCCTTTAGAGGCAGCAATTAGCACAATGGCGCCCTCTTCTCACTTCCCCTCCAAACACTACTGCCAACACCATAGCAGCTCCACTCACATGGATGACAAAACATGCCCACTGCCACAGGTAACAGCAGGATTACCAGTGTAGGGCTTGGTTTTATTTTATCCCCACCCGGAACGTGATGTGTCACATACTTGGTAGTATTTTTACAGATGCTTTATTTTGTACTTTTTAAAACTGATGACAATGAAGTGTGATATTCTTGCTGGCAGCCTCTTGAGAAATAAGGAGGAAGGAATTGATGTTTTGTAAAAGAATGAAGTGATTTAAATGCAGAAACACTGAAATAGGATGGCTTTAATTATTTTTATTATTCTCCTGGTTGCATAGAGGGAAAGGTTCAAGGACTAACTTAGATATTGGAAAATCTGATACTGGAAAGTGGCTGATGAGGTTTCTTGGGTTTGGGGGTTTGGTTGGTTGGTTTTGGGTTTCTTTTTAAAGAAGCATCTAAGTTTGAATAAGACTGCTTTATATGGCAGATTATTTATTTACCAGACACATAAAAGAACCTCCTTTTAACATCACCAATTAGTGATGTTGGCAAGGTGTGTACTGGGGGACATGTTCCTTGCAGGATAAGTATGTTTATGAATTGGAAGAAACCCACCAATTTGTCAGTGAGTATCTTCGGAACTGATGGGTAGCAGAAACAGCAATGTTGCATCCAGACATCTGATTTATGTGGGCATGGAACTGCTCATTAAAATCCATAATGTTTATTTGCAATATGCAGCTGTCAGGGATTCCCCAAGACCCAGTCCTGACAGCAGGTACAGTTTTCTGCTGGGTAAAAATTGCCGGTCATCAACAGACTAAACACAGTCAGTTTTCTGTACAACTGAAAGAAAGGCAAGCAGTGTCTTTATAGAAAGAAAAAATATTAAAAATCAATCTATGCAGCCATAACAACTTCATCACTTTCCCCCCACTTCTCTCCTCAGTACTGAGCCAAAAAAAAAGCTTTGTTAGAAGCAAACTCCTGACTCAGTGAGCAGACTTCAATATAATGTGAACTGGGAGTCTTCAGAACATGGCATTTACAGTGCAAGTACCCAAAAAGGCATTTCTAACAGAAACCTTGCTCATTGTTACACAGGGGCCACACCAGTTCTCTTCTGCTTTTATTCCTCATACAGCTGTGTGAAATAAAGACGAGGGCAACACCCAGAGAACTAGAAATTATCTTAATGACATCTCTGTATTTGAATTTCATTCAGGTCCTAAATTAACTGTATGTTACCTTGCTCTGTATGTTACCTTGCTCCCTGTCCCTAATTATTCCCTAAATTATATGTTTTCCTCTTCTGCAGAACAGATGGATTCCTAAGTCCTCTGAGCTCATCTCCTGGCACAAATGCACAGAACAGCATAAGCTTTATGCTGCTCAGGGTACTGTGCTCCTCAGGCGCTAATTTTTCCCACACAAAATAACTTCAGACACAATATACCTGAGGTTATACAGTCAAAAAGACCCTGAGAGACTGCAGAATATGAGATTCAAATATCAAATTTTTACTGCGGTACAGAATCTGATCAAGGAAAACAGTCTATGAGGTAGCACAACCCCTTTATTCCTAGCAAAGGCATTGGAGGCATCATAATATGACTTACCTGCAAGAGACAAGACTGCCAGGGGTACTAACCATCTCCTCAGTGAATGCTACTATGCAGTGACAAGCAGAACACAAACAAGCTGATTTGTCTTTATGGAACAGCATGAAGTTCTGTGCAGGCTCCAAAATTCTTCCAGGACTTTGTGAATACAGACACGTGTGACTGACCTGCATGTAGCTCCATGCTGCTCTGACTGCTCAAGCTGCCCAATTTGAAGCTGGCTCAGGACTAGGTGCATATGGGGCAGTCACACTTTTGACTGCAATTTAAACTTAACCAAACTGTCCATACAGTGTTTAACATAACAGAGGCCCAGCATTTGAACACTTGAAATAATAAACATTGCCAACAAGAACCTGCTATCTGATAAAAGAAGAAAGAGGATGAGCAGTTATAAAGAAAATAATATTGTTCTTAAAGCTTCTCACTGTCTCAGCCTCAATGCTTTCTCCAGCCTAGTTCCTGCCTGTCTCCTTACTCCAACACTTTCACTCCTGCCCTTTGCTTGCCCATATTTGTAGAAGGATGACACTGCTCTTTGTTTATGCAAGTAGCAAGACCAGTCTCTGAGAGAAAGACCTCTTGCTCTTCCTGCTCTTCATCCTGCTGTGGAGATGAGATTCAAAACTAACTAATTAAAAAAAAAAAACAAACAAAAAAAACCAAACCCAAAACCCCACCTGGCCTGGTCTCATGCTCTGCCTCTACAGAGAGAAAAATGGGACTCTAAATAGAAAATCAGGCTTTAACCTAAGAAAAAAAAGTGCAGAAAAGCACTTTCACCTTCCAGTAAAAGCACTGAACTTGGTACAAAGCAAAATCCTACTTGAAAAACTCTAGCTTCAAAGAAAGGCTACTTTCAATACTTGGCTTAAAACTATTACAAGGCAGTAGTTCACACTTGCATTAACTTCCTGAGCCTGGAAGAAGATGACCGAAAATACTAAAAAGCACTCTGAGGGGTACCAGAACCACCTTGCCATAACAACAGTAGTGATTCTGGCTCAACAACACCAACAGAAATCCTTGCCCTAAGTAAGGAACACAGTCTCTGAGGCATTTCACACACACCAGAAAAAAACACACAAACAAGCAAACCCACCCCAGTAACAACTACAACTACAAAACAAACCAACCCCACCCACCAAAACCCCCAAACAAAACAAAAAAGTCTCCAAACCAAACACATCACACAAACCCAATTTATCCTCCCTACCCCCCCCACCCCAAACCAAAACAAAATATCCCTATCCCAAAAAAAACTCAGAACAGAAAATTATCATAGCACACAGTAGGTTTAATTGCACAGGAAAGCCACTTAAAGCTAAATGAAAAACCCAAGTAGAACAGAGCAGAAGAGCTCTGAGAAATTAAATAGCAAAAGCATGTAAATGTTTCTGATGTTGTAAAGGGGCATAATGCACTCAGATATTTCCTTCAGACATACCACCATGCCCTTTATTTATTTTTATGAAATTTTCATTCTTTGCAGGCAAGAACACCCTATAAAATATGGGGCATTTTCCCAGTCTAATCCAAACCACCTCAGCATTTGTATTCTAAATGTTTGGGGTTTTTTTTCAGGATTGATGCAGGTGTATTTATTTTTTAATATTAAAAAAATTAATCATGTAGGTAAAAGCTTCACATTCTGGATCTCAGCCCAGGAGCTCTTAAAAAAATGTTTTAAACCAAGAATACCTTGACTCTGTAGGTTATAAGAATGTAAAAATACAGAAATGCACAAATAAAAATGGAAATCTAAAAGCTTTTCTTCAGATTTTTTTTTCCCTACAATAACAGCAACCTTCAACTCCCTGAGTGACATAGGCTTGTCCCTGAGGAGTGGGACTCACACTGCACTCTGAACACCAGCAGCTGACCTCTCAAGGTCAAGGTCCCAAGGCAGAAAGCCAGCTTTGCCTACTGCGTTGTTCTCTATTTTCTTTCCCAAACCTACAAATATATTCCACATCTAAGCATGCTAGGAGCTAGGGGGAAGGATATTTGGTATGAACTGACAGCTACTCCTTGGAATAAGAGCTGGAATAGGAGGGCTCTGAACAGGAGGAGGAGGGAGTTGGGATCTGGAGGCACCTTGAGGCCTGCGCGGAGCAAGGCAAGGCAAGGCAAGGCAGAGCTGTGCCACAGTTACTACGTGTGGAAACTGCCTGCCCACCGCCGTCTGAATGAAGCATTTCTAAAGCTGTCCCTCCTTAAGGGCTGAACGAGCCTCTCTGCTGCCCAACAGTGCAGATTCTCTCGGATGATTTCTTTTTCTGAAACAGTCTTCAGGAAACATGGAGTAGCTTCCTGCATACAGCAAATTCTTTTTGTTTTGAATTACTGTGCAGGTCGGCATGCATAAGCTTTACATACTATGTAACTATGGATTTATGGGGCGCATAGGTTGTAAATTGGCATGGTGTTTTCGTGAACATGAACTTCAATGTGATTTAAGCCTGTTATAATATGCATATTTGAAAAGTTTCCAAGAGGAAGTTGGATTAATTTTGCTTCATTTATGATCTTCTGTGCATCGCTCACTCTAGCAGCCAATGTTTGACAAATATTAATCTGCCTGGATTTTAAAAAATAAGTATTGAATAAATAAGTAACTCAATAATCAGATTGGTTGGCTGATGTTCCAAAGCATGATTAACCTGCCTAAACCATGAAGCAGAGCTGAAAGTGCTGAGCTACATTCTGCAGTGGTCTGATCGCCTCCTGAGCCAAAGGAAACCAAACCTCCCCGTAGTAAAATCTTTCAGCAGTGAGATTATTTGTCTCTTGTTTAATGAGTTAATATAAATTCCTTGTTATCTAAGCATAAAAATGTGTGCCTTGTGCCTCCTTGTGTCTCAGAGGAACACATATCTCAGCCCATCCTCACACTTCAAAATACACTTCCAGTATAACTTTTCACTGGAAACAAATGACCAGGAAGGCCCGTCTGCAGTTAAACCACACCCAGTTCATACATCTGTTAGGTAACTCACCTTGAAACAGTTAGATCAATGAAGATTTCACATCCACAAACCAGGCTTTTGTATCTTGTTTTGCTGCTGATTCGCTATGGCCCTGTGCAAATCACTTCATCTCTGTGGCAGCTTCCCATCAGACTCATCTAAACAGATTTGCATGTCTTTAGGATCAGGACAGTCTCTAGCCATCTTTCAGGGATGGTTAATGATGTTGCCTAGTTATTAACAAGTTTTAGTTGATAATGAAGTTGTAGTTCTCGTAAAAATAAATGTAATAGTACAAAATAACCTTTCACTTGTTTCTAACAAAATCCTTTCCAAACTGTTCTAAAGTATCTTAACAAAATATTTTCACTGAAGTCTGACTTCAGGAGTCAGTTTGTCATCTTTGCAGCAGTTGAAGTCGATTCTGTGCTAACAGTGCACTACAGTAAATCATAGCTTTTCTCTCTTCCCCTTCTCATTTTTCAACACTAACAATACCTGTAGGATTACTAGACAGTTCTTCCTGCGTCTGGTGTTAGCACACCATTTGTGTGCCCAGTCTGGTGTTAGCACACCCTGTGCCCAGTTCTGCTTGGAGCTATGGAAGTGCCTACAGACTTGTAAGCCGGGGATATGAGTATATCCTTAGTGCCAAATCCATCCAGCCTGGAAGTGGCCCCTAGTCCCTTAATGAAACGGTCAGAGTGTTTTTATGCTCAGTGCTAGCCCTCTTTACACCAGGTGTTTGTCCAAGCCTTCCCTGGGCTTCTCAAGATGATCATGTATGTGTTCATTAGTGTAATTTTTTTCTGGATTTGGTTTCTGTTGTGAGGATTTTTTCCAAAGCACTTGAAACAACATGATGCCTTTCTGGCAGGCCACGAGGGGGATAGTTTTTTTGGCATTAAACTGAATGTGTGTACTGTGTGCCTTGTACCTGAAGGTGCAAGTCTTTCTGGAAGAGCAAGGACAGTACAGGGCAGAGGAAGCTAGACCTGTCTGGTCTAGCACTCTGCACACTGTTGGGGGGTTCCTGCAGTGAGGTACCCCCAGGCCTGCACAGAGTCTGTCTCAGGAGGAGCTACTCAGAAGGTTCACAACAAAAGTAGAGCACCCAAGAGTGAACATGTGTATGAGGGAATAACGACCTCAAAGCACGCCAGAGGATGAAGGTATTGCCTATACAGACATTCCCCAAGGGTTTCATGTTGATAGTCACAGAAGTACTGCACAAACATGGAAAAAGGTGCAGTGTTCATCCACGCTCGGTATTTATAATCTCTGTTGTAGTAACACTCGCAGGTTTTGCACCATCCGTATTTGAATAGGTAAAGGACTGATAAACACGGAAAAATTACACTGGTGAACAAAATAATAGTTGTGATGGAAGCATTACTTAGAGCACATTTCTGCTGAAGTAAATACAGGTCTACTCATGAAAAACCCCAACACACACGTGCCCTTGCAGTTCTTCGATTTCCTAAGACGCTACTGTCCGTAGGACTGCTGCTGCATGGAGGGAGAAACTGTTTTTCTTTATAAAGCGGTCCTGTTCTGAGGACTGGGAATTTTGAAAAGCCCCACAGTAACAGGAGACCCACCTGAATGACCCTGTGCAAATCCTGCGTCTTTCTGAACGCAGCAGCGAAACAAAACTGTTCACTAGATGGTGGTCATGAACCACCACAGAACCGCGCAGCTACCTGCTTGGTTAACGGTGGGCTCAAAGCGCAGTGGAGAGAAAAAGCGAGCTAAGTATTGAAAGTAGTAACGTTTAGCGGGTACGTTTGGAGCATTATTTCGGAATTTGTTGTACACTCTGGTGAGTTTGTTCTCCCCATGTGCCTGTGCCAATACTACGTTCAGGAGTGCTCGCTCGTCTCCCGAGCAGGAAGGGGGGTGGCTCAGAGGCGCAGGGCTCAGCCAGGAGCTTTAAGGTAGCAGCTTGAAGCTCCTCTCTGAGCATCACTGCAGCACTGATAGTTGGGGGTGGGTGGAAGAAGGCAGGGTCTTCCCACCACTTCATGGCTATAAGGACATGACAATGAAAGAAATGCTGGCATGGTGTCTGCACCTGAAGAGGGGTTACACAGGGTGAAAACCCTCCATCTCCCACAACTGTATATAATCTGTTAATGTTTTCCTACAGGCCCTGCTTTAGGACTCAGATTTTCACTGGATCCCTCAGCCTTTCATTCAAAGTAGAAAACTCCAGCTCTTTGTCAGGTAGAAACTGATCTTTTCACCATTAGCTTTTTCACAGTGGAACTATGCTTTTTTTAAGACTACTGTATAAACCTTACATTCTCTAAAGAAAATATTTCTAGACCATACTTGACAGCAAGCCCATTAAAAAACTTCTGTTGTCTTCCTATTTCTAGAAGCAATGTGTTTTTAAAAAAAGAATTCTCCTTAACTGGCAATCAGTCCAAGATGAAGAAAATATGAAGGTATGGATGGGAGCAATGCAGTGAGACTGCAGCATGAAGTTAAATGACAAAAGCTATCTGTTTGGCTTGATTTGAATTTCAGTCCTCACATTAGAGACAACAATAAAGCTGAAGGTCAAGAGCTGATAAGCACTGTTGAAGGGCAGCCCACACCCAGCCTGTGACACACCAACAGTGTTAAAAAGAGCAAAGCGGTGTAGCAGCCCCTCTGTCCATCCCTATACCAGCTTGCCTGCTTTAGTAATTCCAGTAACAGGGACAGAAACGACACCAGAATGGGAGATTCAGGCACAATACTGTCACTCACAATAGTGTGTTTCAGCCTACTTTTTTCTTTTCTTCCCTTCACGTAGTTGATGTATTGTCTTTCAACCTTATTGACTGTGCCCCCTCCCGACCCTGCCAAAGCTTTTGCTTCCTACCCATCTGCCCACTGAAGCCAGCTGAGAAGACAGCAGTCATCTGGATGTTTCAAAGCCCAGCAAGTATTTTCCGCAAAACAGTTTTTCACACATTCCTTTCTGATGAAAGAAATTCTGAAGCGGAGCCCGTTTAACAGCAGGAGTAGTGAAGGGGAGTAATAGAGTAGTGCAGTGCTAACTGTGGTGCTTAGTGACTGTGACACTATCTGACACTGATTGATTAAGAGGCTGGAACTCTGACTGTGGCACTGGGCTGTTAAGAATAAAACGAACTTTCACTTCTCATTCATACACATCCATCACCAGCAGACAAGCATTTGCTTTTGTAGTAATGACTGCAGCTTCTTTTGTGGGAGAGAGATAGAACTAAGAGATGTAAATGCAGTTTCTTCTGTGCTTTCAAAAACATTTTAATTCATCAGCACTTTTTGAAAGGATGTTTAAAGAAGAAATAAAACTTTTGGTAACACAGCTGGGTTTCAGCATGTTCAGCATCTCAGCTATCTCAGCTCTTCCTCGTTTGGCTGAGAACCTGGCTAAAGGTTTTGAAGTGAATGGCTATCTGCTCTTGTTCCCTTGAGAATGCAGCAGTCAGTCCCCAGCGCAGGACAGTTACCGAAACACCAGCATCTTGCCTGTGTCTGCAAAGTTAAGAATACTCAGCAGCCCTGCCTTGAACAGAGGACATGTATGGATGCTATACAGGGCATCTCTATGGGATCAGCTGGTGCATTACAGTGTGCTTTCATGTTTCTGTACTGCCCTATATGTACCCCTCCAACTGTCTTGGCTTTAGGATTGACTGATGGTATCAGGGCCTGCCTGATGATTCAGGGCCTGCCTAATGAGAATGCAAATGAGAAGGATCTGTTTATTAGACATTTCCAGTTTAAAAAAGATAGAAAGAGGCCTCCCCTTATTTTGGCTTCAGCCTTTGGCCTTAGGGGACCCTCAAGCTAGCAATTCTTCCAGTGGCACTACTGCGGTCATGGGCTGTTGTGGGAAAATGCCTGAAGATTTCTTCAAAATAGCAAGTCACAACACTGAATCAATAGGAATAAGCCAAACCAAGCTTTTAGAATACAAGGATTATTTTTAGGAATAATGACAATACCACAGATTTCTGAAAAGATATTGTCCTCAGCAGACACTCAGGGAAACAATATTATAAATTCATTTAATATTGTGATTTGAAAGTGTCACTATATAGAGACAGTGAGTATTAAAGCACAAAGACCAGCTCAGCTAGATGTTTAAGCAAGCAAATAGTCATCAGTTGAACCACATACCGCCTAGAGTGGCTCATATGTAAGTGATTTGCTCAACCAAATCTCTCAGTACTGTTGGCATTGCCATATAGGAACCATATTACAGTTTTCAGCACTAATCCCTCTTGTTCAGCTCATAAAATGAGTTGGGATTTTGCAACCAGTTTCACATTTTCCTCAGCTGTGTTTGTCTCCAATCTACTTTGTGCTCTCTCTCTCTTTCTCCTTCTATCCCAATTTTGGCCTATCTTTGAAAAAATATGAATGGTCAAATTAAGGCACATTCAAACATTTGCCATTTTCAGATATGGCATATTTGCCTTTCCAAAAATAGCAAAATAACTTTGACAGAAATTTAGGAGGATTTCATCCATCCATCCATCTAGGACGTTGTTTGAAACGTGTCACACTCCCAAACTCCATCACCATCTTCACAGTGCTACCACAGCATCTGAGTAAGATGATGGCCTCTGAAAGAACTATTTGAGACTTTGAAGAACTGCAACATTACTTGCTTAGTTCCCCACTTCATCCTCCTCAGTTCCTTATCCAGTCTGTCTCATCCACTTACTGTATCTTGTCATAACCTATACTCCAGCTGCTTCACAAATGGACAGCCTGTCACATAATTGCACTTCATCTGATATTACGGTGCTCTAAAATGCCACAGCTGCACCAAAAAGTGAATGTTATTCACTGCAAGTGAAAAATAGAAGCTCCTGAAGGTTAAATGATGTTTCATTCAGACCTTTATTAGCCTCAGATCAAATACTATGCAAATGTAGACATCAACTAACAGCATTTGGACTGCTAATTAATTTGCCAAGTTTAACTATTGTACTAATGACATACCCAAATATATAACAGCTTCGATCATTCCCAAGACATGCACGTTAGGAAACTAGAGCAACAATATGAGCATAACTTTTTATATTCTTGATGAAAACAGACCTCAAAAGCAAAATTAAAAGTCACCATGCTTCCGAATTAAAATTAGCTTCCAGCGAGCATATCCACTGCAAAAAACCCCCCAAAAACCCAAGCCCTAATGCCTCTGTGTTCATACAAGGGAAAACACAAAGAGGCTGTGAGCACAGCCAAAGATAATCCATTCAAAACGTTGAACAGCTATCTGCAGAATTCTTTTTTGGAGTGGTCAATCAGCGCAGACAGCTACGATGCTTTCTTCTTCAAAGAATGCCAGCCTTTCATGTAGGCTGGCTTTGTGCATAAGGAAAGTATTTTTAGCAATGCATTGAATGATTTGACATTGAGAGAACTGTGGGACATTGTCAAACTTTGGTTGTTAGTACTTGTCCTGTAGAAGACTTTCTGGGCCTAGAGAACAGTTTTCTCCTCTGGTACCGGTCTGGAAGCATTCATAGACACTATAATTATTTACATTTCTGCATCATAATAAAAAATCCAAGCCCATACTCTCACGACATTGTCCAGTCTTCCCAGAGATTGTTAAAATATTCCTGTGCGGACATCTCTCCTCCTATTTCAAATTCAGGATTTAGGTAGACACGAGGTCAAAATGTTGAAATAGACTGGCCTGGTGCTTTAGTGGGTATAAAACACAAAATAGGACCAACTTTGTTTGTAAATATAACCCATTTCCCCAGGGAATACAAAACCAGCACAGCAGCTGCATCCTTGTGGCACTTAGAGTTTCTGGAACTTGTTTGCTGGTTTTAGTCAGGACAGAGTTCATTTTCTTCACAGTGGCTGGTATGTAGCTCTCTTAAGGATTTACCCTGATGATAATATAATAATACTGATAAGGTGTTTTTCAGTTGGTGCTGGGGAATGCTTGCACCGATTCTAGGACTTTTTCAGCTTCTGATAGTGCACCTGTGTTCCCAACTGTCTCACTACAGGCAGTGCAGGGGCGAGGGGTGACACACAGTTCAGACAGCTAACCCAAACAAACCAACGGAGTATTTCATTCCATAACACGTCATGCTTACAAAAGCTGAGGGTGGTCTGGGGAGCCATAGCTTGCTCATTTGCTCACTTGTTTGTTAGCTAGCTTGTTCATTTAGCTTGTTTGTTCATGTGTTTGTTAGTGAGTTGGTGGGTTGGTTGGCTTTCTTGGTCATGCTCTTGCTCACTGGGGCTTGCTTGGATGCTCCTTCAATCTCTCTCAGGCTCTGACTCTCACTATTCAGGACCTGGCTGTGTGTTGGTCAGTGGGTGGTGAGCAATTGTATATTATGTTTTATTTTCTATTATTTTAATTACTTAGTAGTATTATTAGCATTATTAGTATCACTACAATATTCATTTATATTCATTTATAGTTCTTCTCTCAATCCACAAATTTCCTTGTCTTTTCCTCCAATTCTGCTTGTCCACTGGAGGAGGGGCGGCTGTGTGCGAGTGGCTGACCATGATGACCTGACCTTTCATGAGCAAAACTGGTTTCCACAGAAAATCTGTGTTCCTTGGTCATCCCTACTGCAGGAAAAAACCTTTGGAGCCATAGCATCCAGGTAATTTCATCTAGTGTGGGCAATAAACTGACTCATCCCAGCAGCCGTGTGATATGGAATATGAAAAGGTGGCTGGATGGTGTCCTTCCCTCATTGTCCCTGCTGATTCCCTGTACCAGAGACACTTGATCAGTGCTTTGAACCAAACAGGTGCTGCAAGGATAAGACGGCATACTGATAATAGTACAGTCTTAAAAGAAGATATCAAGTAGATGTATACAACATCTACAGTTATAAAATTATATTTTCACCTTCACTACCGAAGTTTTTGGCCATCACATAAATCTTCTGCCACCGTAAATCCTGAATCCTGTACTAAGCTAATTAAGAACTGAGTATTAGCTATACCATATAAAACAGAGCTGTGCCATTGCTTGCTGTTATGTGATGAAAGCTACCATCCATAAAAAACTATTCAAAGCCCAACATTCTTAGTATCTAAATGAAAAATAAGAGATAACTAATCAATATGTGCAGCCTTTCATGATCCAGAAGTGTTAAATTATGACTGGTAGTAATTGTACATAATTAAAATTATAAACTCCCCAAGATAAATCATATTTCACTTGTAAATCTTACAAATATTTTTTCCTAACATTTTAAAATAAGTTCTCATTCATAAGCACTTACAGATAAATGCAGAGCTATGGATGCAATTTCTTTGTAAATGAAGCTATGTCAATGTCAGTGTTATTTCTGAATCTCTAGACTCCATTTTTTTTAATCAAGTGTAACATGTTATGAATCAAGGCATTTTTTATTGTTTGGTGTATAGGCCTTAAGAATCAGAAACAGGCTCTATAATCTAATTTCCCCAGAGATTATGTAACAGAAGTGATAAACATAGTTAGTACAGCACTGGTTTTGACAGCTGTTTTTTTTTCCCCCCGGAAGAAAGTAATTTGAATTTAGATTAAGACACATCACTGTAGCTTTCCTTATAAACTGTTGGATTAAGTTTCTTGATTGCTCTGTATGTACTTTTGCCTGAGTGAACCAAAATGTGGAAATTAAAATGTAGGAAGAGAGGAGCTTATGCATTCCATTGACCTTTATATTAGTTAAGCATTTGAATTTTAATATATGCATGATGCATACTTTAATTAAAGTGTAAATCAGAACTCTGAATTTCTCGGATTTGTGATCCATGTATCACCAAAGCTGCATTCTAAAGCTTTTCAGCCAGCAGGCTCCTTTATGGCAGAAACACTGCTGCCGAATGATGCACTGCAAGATGCCAATAGTAAAGATAGCATGTAAGTTAAAAGTAAGAACTTCTGGCCAGTTCTCATTTTTTTTTAATTTCAATTTGAACATGAAGGCAATCAGAAGAAAAGATTAAAAAGAGAAAAAATTCTAGCTGGCTGTGTAAATTGGTAGTTACAGAGGAATAGAAGTATTCTTTTCCTGCCTATACGCAATATTTAATATAGTCTCTCTCTACTTTCCTCCAACCATAGGGTAACACATACGTGGTCATCTTCTTGATGCAGTGAGTTTACTCATTTCTTAGTACTACGTTTGAGTGTGCTGAGGTAAATAGGGGGTCTGCTGGCTTCCCTGATGCCATGGAAGGGAAAGGCTATATTCTTCTTGTTTTCAACACCATTTCATATAAAGTTCTTCACAAACAAGCAAATAAATAAATAAAACCAAACACACATCCCACCCACAAGCCAAAGCCCCCAAACCAAAAAAACATGCCATCAGTACAAACTACTGTGGAGTACCTGAGGCTCAGAAACCTGCCTAAGTACAGGATTTTATAAAAGAGGAACACAGTGAGCACATCTTTCACAAATAATCACTCTGGAGGATGTTAAAAAAAATAATAATTCCTTAGATCGGCTGTTTGTTCCGTTGCCTCGCAGATCTTTTAAAGTAAGTTGTATATTTATAGCAGCTGAAATACACTCATCACAGTTACAATTACTCACTGCAGCGTTTCCAGCATGTTCCTTTTCTCTCCTACCTACTGTTGCACTGCAAAGCTGCACAACTCTAAAAGATGCTAAACACTGTCTGAGGAAACCTCATTCTGCACTTCTGTTGACTTTAATTAGATTACTCACATGAGTAAATGAGCTTTAGAACACCAGTTTGAATGAAGAATTCCAACAAATCGGTTTCTTGCTTGGTTTCCACCTCTCAAGACAGCATCCAGTCTTATGCAAAACGGACCACTCTTGTAACCTCCATGTTCCTGAAGAAAGGCTTGCGTGGCTTAATAGCCCCCAAGATCCGAAGTACCTCTATCTGAAAGCCCTGTGAGTAACTGGGTTGTGTCAGGAAAGCAGGATCACAACAGAAATGAATCTCTGGTTGGAAAATTTCTGAAGCTTGTTTAGTTCTGAAAGAAACCCTTGGGGTGTGGGATTTGATATTGGTTGTTCTCTTCTTGTGTGAGGTGGTGGTACCCATCATCTTTCTGACTATTTCGGCTGATCAGTGTAACATAGTGCTGTGAATTCTATCTGTTTTTAGATCAGCTGATTCTCCTCTGTTTTTATAGAGGCCTTTATCCTCTGAAGCTGAGAAACAGTTCTTGCAACAGTTTATCACAAATGACAAAATCTTTAACAATACGTTATCATTCTGGCCAATCTATAATACTGAGGTGTTGTTTCCACTCAGAACAATGTTATCTGAAAGATGCAGAAGCATTTGGTTGCAGTGCTGTGAATGCAAATATAGAAGCTGAGCCTCACAGCCTGTCTGCTACCTGCAGGCAGCCTGATCCTGCCTCTGAGGCCATGAGATTGGTCCAGGGAAGGGACAATGGTCCAGAAGGCAGAACTTCAGAAATGAAAGAAAGGTACAGAAACGAGAGGCTACCAGTAACACTAGAGTTAAATGAAAACCAGCAATTTGCACTGCCCACCATCACTGAGAGCTATTTGTTGCCCCTTGTGCATCCTGCGATTTTTGCCTACTCGGTTCACAAAATAGTATTGGCTCAGCACATACCCCAGCTTGCACGTTGCTCCACCTCAGCAGTTTCACACCTTCTTTTGCAGCCAGGCTACACTGGTTACATACATTTATGCCATAGCTGAATGCAGTGGTCACTAGCCATACTTTTATTTTGACATGTGAAGCCAAACGTTTGCCCAGCCAGAGGCAGTGGTGAGACCAAAAGGGGAAGGGCAGCTGTGCAGTTACTGTGCAGTACATAAGCATGTTGTGTGAACATCACACTAAAATCAAACCTAGTCCACCTCGAATCAGTCAGTTCGTGCAGCATCAGTCAGTTTGCAGAGCCTGAGCACCAATTTATGCAATGCAGCAACATAATTAAGCAAGGTCATTGTGGGTATAACTCTGTAAAGATGGTAGTTTATGTCAGGAATTACTTGGGCCCGGTGTAAGTGGTATTGGCACACTGCATGCCTGGCTGACTAACTGACTGGGGCTACAGCCAAGAAAGGTGAAGAGGTGCAGGTGTGAGATGCAGTTCCCGTGAAAGTGCTGTGGTAACAGAACTGCTTATTAATTCAATACCAAAATACTTGCTTAGGTAGAAGGCTGCTTCTCTAACCCTTGCAGACTGAAACAGCCAAATCGCAGCTTCAACATTGCTCTGAGGTTTGCAGTACTTTGCTGAAAGGCTCCAAGACTTTAATCTTAGCAAAGGAGTGAGATAACTGAGATAACTGCAAATGAGCCATATGTGGTGGTACCCTTGTTCAGCCCACGCAGCAGAGCTCCCACTCCTGTCCTCAGAGGAGGGAGGGAGGGAGGGAGGCAGGCAGGCAGGCAGGCAGACAGGAAGGAAGAAAGCAAGGAAGGAAGGAAGCAAGGAAGGAAGAGAGGGAGGAAGAATAACCTACCCTGAAAACATTCTATAACCATAAGCTAGTTCCCTAAGGTTAGAGAGAATGTCTTCTGCAAGAATGAATTAAACCCAGGTCTCTCAAACCTTGTGAACATCTTGTAACCTATCTAGCCTGACAATCCTCTACCTAAAGAGCAAATAAACACACTTGCTGCCTTAACAGTGACCATACAGCTAAGGAACAACATTTAAAGGAGAGAAAGTAGGAAAAAACCCAAACAAACCCTGTTTTTTCCTTACTTATACCTTGAAATTAAAAAAGCCACTTCTCTTTCAGTCTTTTGCCAATCTGCTTTGAAATATCCTATTAAAGCTGCTAATTGTCCTTAATAGCATATAAGTTTACTTTTGGTTTCAGCTTACACTACTCCAGCTGTGGAGCCCTTGACATCAGAAGGATATCAACCAGTTGGAGCAAGTCCAGAGGAGGCCACGAAGATGCTCCGAGGGCTGGAGTCCCTCTGCTATGGGGACAGGCTGAGAGCGGTGGGCTTGTTCAGCCTGGAGAAGGGAAGGCGCCGGGGAGACCTTGGAGCACCTTCCCGTGCCTGAAGGGGCTACAAGGAAGCTGGGGGGGGCTTTTTACAAGGGCCTGTAGTGACAGGACAAGGGGTAACGGGTTTAAATTGAAAACGGGGAGGTTTAGATTAGATATCAGGAAGAAAATCTTCCCAGAGAGGGTGGGGAAGCACTGGAACAGGTTGCCCAGAGAAGCTGTGGATGCCCCATCCCTGGAAGTGTCCAAGGCCAGGCTGGATGAGACTTGGAGCAACCTGGTCTAGTGGAAGGTGTCCCTGCCCATGGCAGGGGGGTTGGAACTGGATGATCTTTAAGGTCCCTTCCAACCCAAACCATTCTCTGATACTCAATAGCAACTGTTCTAACTTTGCCAGTCTCGATGTTGCACCTAACTGGGAGCAGCAAAACTCACAGCAATGGCAGTGGTCCGTATAAACATACGGAGACAGTAGTGTTATGTTTTTACTTTATAAAAAAAAATCCTTTCTAAAGATTCTGTATGTTGGTCACAGGAAAAACAAGTTATGCCGAAACTGGAGATGGCCAACATTGTCTCCACGTAAATGTGTACACTTTCAGCATTCCCTGGTGCCAGTGCATGGAGAGGCCATTAGGATAAAGCCCAGGATTCAAGACAAACTGGAGGGAGGTGAGGGGCAATGATCCGAGAGTGCCAGAAAAGGTTAGTCTGACTCATCTTCTCATGTGGCTCATGTTTTCCATCAGGAAACCAATGAAGGAAGAAACTGAGCATTCTTGTTCTTCAAATATATTATGTTACTCTCCATGATGACAAAGATGTGACAATAACACCAGTTTCCCCATTTACAACTTGGGGTTACCCAGTACAGCCCTAACCCTGCTCTTCCAACAGCTTTGGTAGGGTTTAAAGACAAAATGAAGTGGTGGGAGGAAGCCTAACCATATTCTTACTCCATTTTTTGCATGATCCTATTTAGCAACATCCCAACATACAGTTTACATTAAATGCATCTATTTAAGTTAGAGCTTGAACATTTTTCAATTCTTCTGCAAATAAATCATTAAATTATTACCCGTCATTTACCATCCTATCTTTGCCTGTCCTAATAAGTAACACATTGCATTTATCACCACCTTCTGTCATCATTTATCATGGTGTAGCCTGTTATCATCCTTGGACAAACCTCTCCTTGGGACTGAGGAGCTGCAGGATTTGGCCCACTTTAATAAAAGACAAATCCTTTCTGAAGTCTTTCTGATGTTCCTAACCCAAATGGTTTTCTTTTTTAGATTTGGTTTTATTGCCTCTTATTTAAGGCTCAGATAATTAGATCCAGTACAAATGATTGCTTATTCTGCCTTGATGGATAAATAAACATTCAGCAATAAAAACAATGAGGACAGCAAAATAAACCCTTACTCTTCCATCCTCTGCCAAGTGCCAGGACACGCATGCCTTAAAGGTGGGTAAATTCAGACAGCAATATCAACTCTGGGAAAGCAAGTTAGAAAGTCAAATCCTACCAGTATGATTTTGGACAAGAAGGTCTTGGAATACAAGCAAGACAAGGTTTGAGGGAAGAGGTCTTTATTGCACACAAGGGTAAACTGGTAAAGAGAAATAAGCATTCAGGTTCAAAACACTTTTTCAGCTTTCATGCTCTAAAGCTTGTCTGTTTTTTCCAAGTGGATCATTATATCTCAGAAATTCTATTATCTCTCCCTGCAGACTTTATACTGCTTAAAATGTCTTGAAGATGTCTGCTTTGCACCTTCCATCTGTTCCTAGAAATGAAGCCGCTGTCCATCACTGCTTCTCACTCCTCCCACAGCAACATGGGAAAAGGTACACTTGTGTAGATAAGAGTTTCCAAATAAATTTTGGCTTTTAGATGAACATTAACCTCATTTCCCTACCTAGAAATAGTGACAGTGACCACAGAGCATGGGTATTATAGGCTTGCCATATGAAATTCTATTTAAAGGACCCAGCTCTCTGAGTAGGCACAAGAAGAAGTTACCAGTTGTTTCATTGTACAGTAAAATCAGTCTAAAATCCTTAAGAGATATATTTTACCAGGGGAAAAAAAAAAAAAAAGGGGTAAGAGGTAGGGGTTAGTGGATGTAGCAGAATTAGTTTCAGTCCTTCCCAAAAGAAATAATAAAAACTAAAGCAAGCAGGAAATACCCTAAACTCATATTTTAGATGCTCAGGTAGCATTTATTTTTATTGGAACTGGAAAAAAAAAAGTCAGTCTGGCGCAGCGTGGGTTAAGGGACAGTATACTTCCCATTCTGAAGATCAAAGCAAGGTAGAGGGAGTGTAGCCAATTTTCCCAGTTACATCAAGCCCGTAGCAGCACAGGGACTTAATCCTTGGTCTCCTCCCAAAGAGGTGCCATGCCACAGTTGGTCTCTGTTCTTTGGACAGAGCATGCCCAGGAAGGGCCAAAGCCAAAACAGGTCTCTCAGCTAAAGTCCCACCATGTTTTTACAGAGAACGGAAGGGAGGAGAGGCCTTTTGGCCAACCAGGCATCTTTTACACTAAAAACATTTTGCATCATTCTGCCAGGGCAAGGTGGCCTCATGGTGAATATAGGTTCAGTTTATATCCACTGATACCTATTTGTACGTGGTTCACGGTGGCCTAAGGATCAATGAAAATGAGGCCCAAGAATGCAATTGCCCTGTTCTGGGCTGGTCACCCTATCAGCAGCATATTGCAGTCCCACCATCCAAACATAAGGGGACAAGGTCACAAGAAATGCAGCGACGCCTACATTCTCATGAAATATCACAATCTTTCTGCCGGGCACAGATGGAAAAGGTGCAATCTCTTGGCTACGGCTGCTACCTGGGGCAGCCCAATCTTTAGCAGCCCACTCACACTGTGCACTCGTATTACAAATGCCAGCCACGCTCACGTACTCAGGAGCGCCAGCAAGAAATCCACCCACTCTTCTGGCTCCTTTCTTCAACATGATGTCAGTCTGTTATAACGCAATGAAGCCAGCTAGTTCCCCCGTCAAAGCCCTGCACTCATAGTCAAAAATATTCCTCCCTTCTGTTCCTGCCAGCTTTCAGCAAGGGGAAGTTTTGCCTTGCTCCACTTTTTAGGCCAGCCACATGCCATACTGCAATGACTTCATGCAAGTCTATAGACTAATCATGCCAAGAACCCAGAACTAAACCGCATCCACTGAACCATGGTAAACTCTCAGAACTTATGGTTTGAGGGATGTAATTCCTGGCAGTGATGTCCTAAAATGGTGCTTTCCAACTCTACACAGCAGAAAGCCTCCAGAAGCACATCTGTCCCAACGTTCAGTCTCTGATGCATCTGCCACCACGCAGGGGTCTGGTGCTCGCTGCACGGTGAACAGCTCATCCATTCCATCTATGGCTGTTCTGATGGGCACTTCTCCTCTCTGTCTGAGAAAATGTGGGTGCAGCAGAAGGAATGGCAATGCCCGGAGGTGTGCTACTTCCCTGACTGGTACTAATTAGAAGTAGGTTATGGACCGTCCTGTTTATTGTTTGAGGGTCCTTAAAATTCTACGTTGTTAAGGCCAGTTTTAAACATTACTATGCCTGCCAGCTGATCCTTAGCTGACAGTATGGCTGGGGTAGCTGCACCTAGTTCAGTCATCGCTTTTACCAACTGCACAAAAAAGAAAGACATAATCTTGTGGAACTGGCATTTTTTCCATGCGTGACATCCCTTACTTGTTTTCCTTTTTATGTGTCCTCCATTTTACCAGTTTATGAAGATCCTCTCTGGCAAACTGAAAGTGTCCAGATCAACCGTCCCTGGGAGCAATTTTTCTTCCTCTGCCAGTCTTCCACGCACCAAGGGAAGCCAGGATCAAGAGTGCTCAACCTGCTGCCCAACCTATTCCCAGACGCTCCTCTTTTTAAAGTAGAAATGCTGCACTGATTTCACCCCTGTCACAGGTTGGTTTGACTTCAGCAGTATTTTACCAGACATGAGCTTGGCCCCGTGCTTTCCCTGGATACCCACAGAGGAATAGTCTGGTTCATACATGCAAATGCAGATCACAGGCATGCAAGCAGGGGTGCTTGTCAGCCTCTGATCCTGCTGCCAGGGGAAGATATAACTGTTGTTCAGGCCTCACAAAAACTGTACCACAACACCCCAAAGAACACAGGAGCCAACCGTAAGTGTGGGACAAGGTAGGTGTAGAGAGTTACAGTAATCCCAACTGAAATTGAGTCAGGTCATCAAAAATAACTTCCTCCATGCCTGAAGACAAACACTGTGCCATCTTGAATCATTAAGACTATTTTAATGCCGCCTTCTCTTCCAATAAATATCCATTAATATGCTTGTCCCCTTTTGTTCTATGTAAAGCAGCTGCTCATTGGTTTTAAGATGGTCCTTCTGTACAAGAACGAAGGACAGTAGTAATTTCCCCAAGAAGCTCATAAAAATCCTCTGTTAGTCTATTCCAGAACACTATTCCAAGAAATAAAGCAAATCAGAGCATCTTCCACATTTCTGGGAGTCTTTACATGTATTATGGATCTTGAGATGAATAAAAGTAAACAGGGAGGCTTCTACCAAAAAAGCCAAGTTTCCTTTGAGACTAAAAGTTATTTTTCATCTCAGCATCAAATTAAAATGTGAGGATTATCAAAGATGTCAGCATTTCTGTTAAGAGGGTGTTTACAAAATTTCAAGGAGAAAGTCTGCCTGGTGCACAGGCTATCCAACCCCTTCATTCAGAGGCTGTACTGCTGTACTAACCACCCCAGCCCAAACTTCCTCTGGGAACTGCAGCCCTCTGAGCGACTGCAGCGAGCTCCTGGACCTCTGCCACTCAGGGTGGGATATTCTTGGCAACGGTGATAAGGGCGCTTGTTCCAAATAAGGAGAAATCTAGAAACCGTTTTGTCTCGGCTCTCTTGGAGCCAAGCAAATCCGCCAAAACTCATGGAGCCGGACACAGGAGGGGGGGAAAAACCCACATGAAGCAACAGAGTGAACTTATGACTGTCTGTCTAGCCAGCACCAGCAAAATCTCATTATAGAGCCACGATGATGAAATACAGTGACTGTAAGTGTAACGGATCTGATGAAAGACTCTGAAATGTTTATGCTAATGCAAAGTTTCAGTTTCACGTTCCATACAAGCTTTTCAAACAAGAACAGTGCCAGAAAATACGTAAGAATGATCTTAAGATTTACCTTTTTTTATTTTTAAAGCAAACCACACATTGAAACCCCTACTCCCCAGTTTTTCATCCCAGCCTGCGTAGTTGGCAGGACAGGTAAGAAAAGGCTTTCATAGTTGGAAAAAAATGCTTCAGCTTGCTTGTGACCTGCCCCTGTTAGAGCTACACACTCCTTCAAATGGCAGCGTGGCCAAAACCTTGGTTCAGAGTTGGGGGAAGCAACGTGGTCCCAACCGAGCAGCTGGTTGGTGGTGGCCCATCTGCGTGGGCCTTGTTTTACACCACAGGAACTACCCTACTACCTTCACAGTTGTGACACATGGCGTCACCAGCAAGGCGCATGAAGAGAAGGAACAATTTAGCGCTTTGGAAACAAAACCAAACCCCCAAGAAAGCTCTAGTCCTGGTTCTACTCCAAACATCTATTATTTAGTCTGACTGCCCCCATTCTATTTCCTCCACTTTGATCAACGAATGGCCAAGAAAAGCAATTACCAGCATGAGAACTGCTATCATCCCTGCTATCTTTGAACCGCTGTGGCAAGTGTAAATGCATCGCTTGCCTATCGGAACAGAAAATATTTCTTCAGTGGCCAAGACGAGGAATGAGGGAGGAAAAGGAGGTAGGGGAGAAACTACTGTTTTATTAACTAATTAGATCAGTGTTAAAAGAAAATGAGCCTGACTCCAAATGTCTGCAGTATGGATTCTGAGGAGGACGGTGCAGTATACAGGGGAGATAATGAATCACCTTGGTTTGCATTTGAAAACGGCTAGCCCTGCCTGGTCAGGGGAACATAGAGATCTACAAAATAATCTAGTGATTGTAGGGGGGAGGTGGGAGCTGAAAAATTAAAAGAATTACTGCCAACTGGCAGGCTGGGGAAAAGCATGGCTGCAGGTAACAACTGGCCTTGGACTCCGTATTCCAAAGCATTCCAGTGCCAGTGCATGATAGAGAAGAAGAAACTGCCCCGCCACTCCTTTAATTTTGGTGACCAGCTTATGAACTCTCCGGCTGCTTGCCACCAACGTCCCCACTGCTGCTGCTGTAGACAGTCAGCTCTACCACCACTAAAGAAACAGAGCACAACTAAGCAGCTCCGCGGTCACAACAGTGCCAAAACGGACTCAACTGCTGCAACACCCACTGTGGGTCAGGCCAGACGCCGCTGCGGCAGTGCCCACCGCCCTGCCCCACGCTGCTTCTTACACTGGCCCACAGGCCCAGGGTGAAGATGATGCCCTCCGCAAAAAGACATTTACATGAAGAACACGTGGGAGCAAATATTTCACACTAAACTCTACATTTGATTTCCTCTACAAAAGCACTCCAAGAAAGAAAGAAACATAATGCCTTTAAAAAAAAAAAATGTAGAATTTGGGGAAATATAAATCATCTTTAACAAGTGATTTCCCAGGGTGCTCATTCAAAAACACAGTCTGTGAAGTCCCAGAAGTGCACAGAACAGCTGCCTTCCAAACCTGCAACACTGCACAGTTTCAAACCATAGTGTAATTTAGAATAATATTATTCTTCAGATTCTGGGCTGGCAGCTCCGTGGCACTGCCAGCAGATCGGTGAGCTGCTAAAACTGGTGCAGTCTCTAAGGCACTAATGGAAAAAGGCTGATGGATTTTTGGATGTTTCCCTTTCTGACCTGTGCCCTTTTAAAAGGGGGAGAAGTGATGAAACAAAAACCTCCTGGCAAGGGGGTAAAAGCAACACAACCTACAGGAGTCAACTGCAGAAGGCTACAAAAGGAATTTGTAAAAGGAAGAGAGGAAGCTTGTTGCTGGATTAAAAGTATCAAAAGTTACCAAATACACTATAAGTCTAGGGATTGCTAAGGATGGGAACGCTGTGAAGCAGGGCTGACGGGCACTTCTGCAGTCCTGGGGTGGTAAATACCACACATGCAAAGCAACACCAAAGGACTTGGACTCTACCCAAGTACGTGCACCGGCACAGCATACCCACGGCCGAGTGGCGAACACCCGCCAGCTCCTCCTCTGGACACTCACCGACCCAAATGGCTACACACACAAACTATACTCCTCAACACCCAACTCTCACCAACCAAACTTCCCCTCACCATCTTCCTACAGGGTGCAAGACAGGTGGAAAGCCCGGGGAGGGGGGTGTCTCACAGTGCCCAGTCCAGCAGCTCCAATACTGTCCATTAGCTTTTGAGTGTCCTTCCAAACTGGAGACCTGGCCTTCACCCTCTTCTTCATTTACAAGCTGAAAAATATGGTTTTGAACAGTAGTATAGGTACCTACATGGAGTAATCATGTTCTTAAACGGCCCCCATCATTACAGATGTCAGTTTTACAGATGCGGTTCAGGCAACGTTAAAAGCATCTGTCATACGTGTCTTTGCTCCTCTCCCCAGAGGAAAATTAAGATTAAAGCTGTGTCTTCACTTCCCCTAGCCCGTGCACATCAACGGAGCTCTGCGTCAACAGCTGTTGGGAAACCACAGAAAACTCTTTCTTAAGAAAATTAAGCACTTTTCTCAGGAAATCATTATTTTCAAGGTTATTGAGGTTGGGGTTTTTGTCAGTTGGCTGTTTTGAGTTTTTCTGGGGGGTGGTTTTTTTAGTGCTACCTGACTTAGCAGAAGATGCCTAGAGGTACAGGGCACAGCCCGCAACAGCTGTGTGTCTGTGGCACCTGAGTTTGTGACACTCAGCCTCGGCCTCACCCCTCCAGCCACCGGTACCATCTCTGGTGTCTGATATGGGACATCCTCAGGTGACCGCGGGCAGTCAGTAGGATTTATTCTGGCATCTAACATGGTAACAACAGACAGCATTGGTAGTGCCCTTACAGGGTGAAGTAGAGGGTTTGTTTTGTAACGCTCCTACTGGATGCCAGGACGAGTAGAGGTTGCTGTGTGCATCACGTGTGCATCGTGATTGCTTTGCGCCCACTTAGCCTTTAGTCAGAGGGCAGAAGAAACCCCAGCTTTCCCAGATCTCAGTTGGGCACTCAGGCATTCCAGTCCATGGGATTACTTGCAGCAATAACTGATACTTTTGTATAAATGGAGAGTGCAGCGTCTCGCCTGCGTGACTGTAGTTCAGAGCAGCATTGTCTAATATATGGGAAAATACAGGAGAGCGTCTGCTCTGGAGAAGTTTACAACTATCTGCATCTCCTGTTACAGATCACCTTGGTTTGCAAATGCAAGAAGTGTTATGCTGATTTTGGGAATCCCTAAACTTTGGGACTAAACTCCACACTTGTGTCATCCCAACTCCAGTGCCAATCAATCCTGAGTCATTACAGGACTATCGTTTGTTCCCATCAGCACCACAGCATCTTCACGTCGATCTACATCAGTTTAAGCATTACAATATATTGATATACTACTGCACACTTGCCCTAAAGCTAAGTTAGACAAATACCTATGATGTAGAGTTCGGTCGGTCATAGCAATATGTAGCCAAGAATTACACTGGTGGTAGGCACAGTCCTTCCCTTACTCAGAGTAGCAATTCTAGGCTATTGCATAGATGAAATATTGCATCGTTACTCCAGAATTACACTTTTACATTTGTTAATATGAAACCCTATCCAAAAGATGCCTGGTAGATGTGAAAGTGATTTCTCCAAGGCGCAACTGAAAGATCACAGCATTAACCGTAATCAACCTTTGCAAAAGATGAGATTAACTGGGATTACTCTTTTACAAAACTATTGTGAAGAAAGTCTGTAAGAGAAGAAAACGATCATTTTACATTTCAATGGCTGCAGCAACAGTGCGGTACAGGCTGTTCCATCTTAGCTACAGGATGCTGAACATTTCCAGTCCCAGCATGGGAAGGAGTATTCTCATCTACCCTGAAGTGAGTGTGGGAGCTGAGTTTTACCACCCCAACATGAGGAGGTCAGCGGGCACCTCCTCCACTTCACGGTTGTGTGACCTGCATCTGCTCATTATCCCAGCCGCTGTTAGGTGTGGGAAATGGCCAGCTCAGTCACACACCGAGGTTCTGTGCCCTTTATCTGTTGGTCAGAGCATTTGCTTTACTATCACCAAAACAGCGAACTTTTCATTGTGGTGTGTGACTTCCAAAAGATCGCTTTGTGTTTATCAACCCTGTATCTCTAGTTTACATAGTTTATTCAAACTCCAAAAATAGTGATGCTCCACTCCAAATGTACTTCGCTGAAGATTATCAGACTTTTTCCCATACTGAAAGTATCCCACCTCTATTTTTCTCTCCTGGCCATCAATGCCAGGGAGGATCAATCGTCTTCTATGGTGCATCTGGCTGCAACCAGTAACTCTGCCACCACAGTGAGTCACAAACCCTCTCTGGAGTGTAGCCCAGCAGAGCCCATGCTGCCCTAAGGCACCCTTGTTGGCAGAGAAAGGCACCTCCACCCTCCCATTCTCTCCAGGCATTTTGTCTCTATTTTGCATGTATTTTCCTTAAATTGGATCAGCTATTGTTACTAACATGTTACTAATATTTTGTATTTACTTTCTAGAATTGATGGCACTTTCAAGAATCGAGTAGAGTTTAGCACTCTGCACATTTTGCTATTATTCCAAAATAAAATTAGATTTCAGATATTCCCCTCCTCCCCACCTCCCCCTTCTTCCTCCCCAAGGATAGCATTCACCACTTGTGCTGGGAACAATTTGGTAAACTCTGACTCCTCCACATGGCCCTTTCCACAACCAGTATTCCTCTTCAGAAACTTGGTATTCTCTGTGAGATGTGATTTAATGCTTTATTTACAGAGTGTTACCAATGAAACACATCTCCGGGAACCCCGGACAGAACGCCTTTCCATCTGCCTTCTGCAAAGCTGTACATTGACTAACCGAGCCCTGGATCACGTGCAAGCAGAAGGCATCTCAGCTGCGTCCAGTTCTCTACCCGGGGCGAAGCCGGGGTTACTTTCCCACCGGGCTGGTCCCTTCGACTAGCCTGCCCTTTTTGCCGCTGCAGACCCCCAAGCCCTGCATCACTAGTTCAGTTGCCCCAGCCCACCATTTACCATTCCACCATCCCAACCTCCAAGCAATTAAACCATCCTGCTGTGAATCTGTGCAGTTCGCACAATTCTTGGCTACTACACAGAAGGCTCACTAATGTACAAAGGATCTCCTCCCCTCACAGGACGTAGGGCACCACAGCGCCATCCTCTTCCTCTCCAACCCCAGATAAAAGCAAAGCCACAGCAGATGTGTCAGGTTTTAACCCTGCTCTAACGGGACCCTCAGCTCACAGGAGGGCCATGTCAGCTTCTTGCCTGAGAGGTCCCTGGGCCAAGCAAGCCTCTGAATTGGGGTGCAGCTGGAAGAAGCCGTTCCCTTTTGGGAGCTGGACTCGACGATCCTCATGGGTCCCTTCCAGCGCGAGATATTCTCTGATTCCCACACTGTCAGAAGCGATGAAAGAGCCCGCGGGGCAGCCTCGGCATCGGGAGTGACACTGGGCTGGCTTGCTGCTGCCAGGCAGATTCTCCAGCAGCGCGTGCCAGGGAATGCCAGGCAGCGGTCCTGGAAAGGTGAAGCTTATCTGAAGGGCTCCAAAGCTCTGGAACAGTCCTACACACTGGCTGCTATTTCTAGAGAACATGCAAGGGAAAGAATTGTGTTTAGAAGACAAAAGGCTCAAGTCTGTGACTTCAGCTTCACATGACTGAAACTGGGAATAATTAAATCCTGGTTTTCAATAGCCACTTCAAAACGAATGTCTCTGTGATGCAGAGAACACTGAAAGCGGGGAGATATTTTTTATTTAACCTCAAAATCTGTTTTTACTCCAGAATCCTAATTCTCCCTGAATTTTCTGGCTGAACTTTCTCTTCCTCATGGCATGGGTGGGAGCAATGGAAAGATGGAAACAACAATTAAAAAAAAAGAAAAATGAATGTGGAAGAGCAGCCAGGGCCTCTCACATGAGCTACATAGAACAAGGAGGGGGACAAAGACACTGCAACGGGCTCCCTGTATCCTGCAGGCCAGATAAAAGCAGCTCCTCGCCCTGGAAAGGTCTGAGAGGAAGTACAAAACCTACTGCCCCAGGAGGGACAGCAATTTTAATCACACACACAAGATTTTACCTCGGGACACCACAAAGCTCCAAATTCAGCAGCACAACCGCCTATCACAGTGCAAGTGTAAAATCTTCCTTTATTTTTGTCAGTTTATTGTTTTCCTCCTTTGCTTTCTGCCCTGGACACGCAGCTTTCAGCACGGGTGGACTGCACAGAGCAGCACAGCCCCCAGGGCCGGGTGAGGGAGCAAAGGCACAAGCCGAGGCAGCGAACCAGGGGGTGCCAAGGAGAAAGGGTCCCTCCGCCCGGGCCCCAGAGCTGTGCGCTGCCAGCTGCCGAGCACCTGCACAGCCCCACCAGCCAGGAGAGGCACAGGCAGCCGAAGAGCCACGTCGTGCCCCCCTACTCCCCATCAGTGGGGGGAGCTCACCTGCTAGAAATGAAGAAAGAAAAAACCAAGAAAGAAAAACGTGGCTGTTGGAGAGAGAATTCAGGAAAGCTACTGATGTCTTACGGAAGTGTAAGAGGCCATAAAGGTACAGGCCAGGCCTGAACTCCTTTCAGTGAGACCTTCTGGTCTAAGTGGATACACACACTCATCCTCTGAGTAGGTTACAAACAGCCAAATAAAGGGGAGGGAACATTCCTGAAAACGGGAACTGGGCCTTCTAGGACCCAGACCAGTTGGAGGAGACCAAAATTCCAGCCCAAAGCCATTGCGGCCTAGCGAAAGCACTTGCTCGCCAGTCAGCGAGTCTTTGGCGGATGTGTCTGTCCAAGTGCAACCATGAGCACTCTCTAAAGAAAAAGCAAAGAATGCAGTGCTGATTGTCCCTGCCCTGCAGCTCCTGTGACACCGAACGGCTGTACGCTTTGGGTTGGGAAGAGGCAAGAGATTCCTCTGGTTATTTCTGGAACAGAAGAATGGGAAATGATCCACCATAAGCCTTTCCATGGCTTTGACCAGTTGCACCGAGCGACTACTGCTAACCCTTCTGCATGCCTACAGGACACAGCGCTGAGGAAGACAGGGCTTTTCATAACACAGCATTTTACTTGTAAAAGTATGCTAAGCCTTTCCGAAAACTTCCTTCATCAATTACCTGTCTAGAAAATGAAAAGTCGGTGTTACAAACTGCCAGATCCTTACTATGATTGACTGTGGCTGGTTTTAGTCAGCAAAAGGTCTCCAAGTAACAAATGGCTTGTCCGTTTGTTCTCTGACAAGAAAGACTTTCGAGCCTTGAATATCATTTACGCTGAATCAAATACTAATGCTGATGGAAAACTCTGGGTTTCAGTGATTCCTGATGTGCCCCACTGGGGCATGGAGAGATGTATCGCCACTGAGCACACACACGGCATAATGGGTCTGGGAGGCTCTCCTGCTCGTTTCTGCGGCTGCCTCTCCATCTTGCCAGGCCTGTAGCTGTGAGATACGCAGAGCTGAAACGCCACACGGCATAAACAGGTGCTTCCCAGTGGGCACTTCCCTGCTACACGCTTATGAACCTGTTACGTGTGGAAAACAAAAGGTGGATGGAAGAAGATCACTTTTACAGAATTATTTTCATAGAAAAAAAACCAAAGAAAACTTGATGCATGGAAACTCACAGATATCCCACATTTTACAGCTGGGGCATAGCCAAACATTTTCCCTGGTAATGGGTCTTTATGATGTCAGACACAGAAAGATTTGCACTTTATTATCGATGAGTCCCAATTAAAGAAGTGACTCGAAGGGGCAGAAACTGGCCTTGGGATACAGTGAATATAGAACGTCTCCCTGCCCACTACAGAGGTGGCGTTTACAGGATTTTAAGATCCAGTTCAAACAAATATCTTACATCATAATAAAATTGTTGATTATGGCATAAAAAAGCCGTGAGATTTGATGTCTCCATTTTTCTGTGTTCACACTGGTTCAAAGTAAGATCGCCTGTCAAAAAGATAAGTATTTTGCCAAGAAAGGTTGGACCGGATGATCCTTGAGGCCCCTTTCAACCCAGTGTCCTCAGATCGTGTGATTCCACGATTATTACACCGCAGCGTAGCAAGCATCAATCGAGCGCAGCTATGCTTTTCCGTTAAAAACATTTTGCAGAATAATTACAGCTGGGAAAAAGGAAGCTCACAAAATTTCAACACTGGAGCTTTTTTTGCTTTTTGGGGAGGAAAAAAAAAAAGCAACCCTGCCATAAAGAAGTTTAAAGAAGTTGTGATATTCATTTCTAAATTCTAACAAATACTTCAATTATACTATGCCTTCAAATTTGGGACCTCATCCAGTTTCCTGTAGAACCAGAGGAAATCTAGCTCAAAATGGCGGTTGTGCTATTTTTCTAAATGGCATAATACAAACCGCCAATTTAACTAGCATTTTCCTCTCTCTGCGTCATTTCGGAATGCAACTGGAGTAATTTTCCCAAAGAAGAGAAGCAACACCCCTTTTTGTTTATTTAAAATTGCAAGTGATTCCTCAGTGGCACACCCAAGCTTTAAAATAAGGAGCACTAACCGAGTAGTTCATTTCTTCTGTGTTTCCTCTTGGACACGCCTTCAAGCATCCTAATGCATCAAACCTGCGCTTACTGTTACCTAAACACAAAGAGTCTGTATAGAGCGGAATCCCAGCATCTGTAAAGACAACTACTAAAAATGGCAGTGTGAGCTTCTACCCTCAGCCGTGACGCTCTCTTAAGGCCTTGGTCTTGCAAACATTTAGCATGTGAGCAGACCAGCTAAAGCAAGACTCATTCATAGGGTTTTTCACTGGTGGAATTTTGTTTTATTTATATATATTTTTAGGCAACATATTATGAAAGTTGGAAGGAGGAAAATAAAGGGGTAATATGAGGTGAGCTAACCGCCAGTGTACACGGACGGCCTTTGACACAGCATCTCAACGCCGGGAAACCTCAGTGAAGTCAGTGGTTGGGCCAAACCATAAGTTTGTGTAATAAAGATAAATTGCTCAAGGTTTTTTCCCTTTGTGGCAAAACCCAATACTGCCAAGTGAACACCTTTCCCTTCTAGTGCAATACCCTGCGGATGTGACTAAACCTAACAGTAATTTCTGCTGTTGAAAAGGTTCCAGCGTTTAACACAACGAACGTACTGCCCTTCTAACCCTTCCTTCGTTCATTGTCAAATGACGATGTAAAGAATTGCATAAGAAAACAAAAATAAAGATAAAAATTAACTTAATTTACACAACCAATAAAAAAGTTTAGAGCAATGATAGAAAAATAATACAAAGGCTAGATACATTAAATGGCAGTTCAACAGTATTAAGCTTTGGTAGAACAGCTAAAGAGCATAGCACCCATAAAATCCAATGTCAATACATGCTTCAATATGCATGAGCTGTGATGAAAATGTAAATTTTGGCAAGAAAAGTAGTGTATGTTCCCTGACGCCACAGTTTCATTTCAACATCTAGCAAAAAGTCTTTAGGCTCTTTCACTTGCCGCTGAAGATAGACAATACCCGTGTACGAGTTCAGCCTTCGAGTGCTGAAGTAGTTTTCTTCATTTCCCTTGTTGATGGTAAGGATGATGTTGTCTCCAGCATAGGCAGGCGACGGTCCAATACGGAAAATATGAGCTGGGACCACAATATTGGTTTGGAAGTTCAGCTGATAGTAGGTAATGCGCACCGGGGTATTTTGGCAGTCCAGATAATTAAAGCAACTGATTCGTTCACACCTCCTAAGAGACAAGAAAGGAAGCACATTCAGTGTCCATTAGCAGCGAAAATTGTACGTCCTGCAGAGTATTACAAACGTGTGAGACAAACAGGAGTCCCAAACTTCAGCTGTGTAATCACCAGCTGCTTGTCCTGTTTTTACAGTGCCCATAAAGCATTTATCGCAATACAACTGTCAGAGTACAACAGTGTAAGGAAAAGATCATGGATGCGGGGAGCTGTGTTGGGAAGCTCCACGACGAGGAAAGAGCCAGTGTCACGCTGCAAGCAGCACAGAGCCTGGAAGAGGCGCCTGTGATCCATCACAGACAGTACAAGCCTGGGACAGTGCTCTAAGAAAATAGGAAGAAAAACACTTAAAAAGGTATCTAAAATCATGGGAATGGGAAACAAGCTCCTTGACTTGCAAAGCTGATCAATTCTATAAGGCACGAAAAGCATGTTTTAAGCCATAAGCAACTGAATATGGCTTCCCAAAGTGCTGGCACCCACTGAGGCAGGAAATGGGTGGGGAGATTTTGGGGGTCCAGAGCCTCAGATGCTGAGGAGCTGGGAGCGGTGGGGGTGTGCCATTCCCAGACCCCTGTAGCCCAGCAAGCTCACTGTCCTGCTCCCCTTCAATGTTTCAGCACTCTGAGGAATTGCAATCTGAATATTAAGCAGTGAGCCCCAAAACCACTGCAGAAGCGGTGCACTGAGCACCCTGGCAGCTACTCCAATGACACAAGCAGCATAGAAGATCTTTGGGTTTTTTAACTTAATTCTAAACAGAGTCTTTCTAGAGCTGCGGCAAGTAGAGCTGGAAGCTCCGATGACTGCTGTTGTAGCAGCAGCTGGAGGGCAAAAGAGGGCTCTAGGGCTTGGAAGAAGGAAGAGGCAAAGCCAGACGGAAAGTCTCTGTGCTCCAGGTACCCCAGTGCTGCCTTAGGGCTCTGCGTACTTACAGCTGCCCACAGACTATCGCACCCTGCAGCACCCACGGCCGCCGGACGGGGCTGCGGGCTGTGTGGCGATGGCGATACTTACATGTCGGATACTTTCCTGTAGTTGGAAGGGCACTCGAAGGACAGGCAGCGGAAGCTGCCCTGGATGTTATAACAAGTCTCTGCAGCTGAACAGTTATGGGTTCCTATTGCACATTCATCGATATCTAACATGAAGAAAAACAAGGGAGAAGACATGTTAAGTTCAAAAGTAAGAAGAAATCACAATTTATGGGCTGCAACGTGCTGATGAGACTCCGTGTGCATGAGAAACAAGAGGAGCCTGTGGGTTTGACTCTGCAAGCTGAGGGTGCTTCTCTTCACCGCTCCCTTGCTGTGTGTTACCTCTTGAGTACCTGTGCCTGCAGACCAGCACTGCGAGAACCCGGAGGAAGTGCCTGGGCGGTGAGAGGCACATTCAGGTGAGGTGTGTCAGGTTCACCTCTGTGCACAGACACTCCCTGGCAGTTGGACTGACAGGGAAATTCACGCCGATTCCAGTTCGGCTAAATTCATGTCTTCTGTGGAAAGAAATTCCCCTCCTTGACGTTATCAGTTAATCAGAGATGACAGTACCACTCAGCAATAAAGAAGGGAGCCCACTCTTCCCTACAAGCAGCTCCTGGTCCTTTTCATGCTGTCTGATGGTCCTTCCCCTGCCTGGTAGACTGTGGCCAGCGGCAGCCACCCAGCATGGCCAGGGCTGGCCTTCTACCACAGGGGGAGTTTGTTTCTTTCTGACCTTTGCAAACATTTGCACACTCCTGTGAATCGAGCTATTCTCATTCTAAGCACATCTGATACAGGTTTTAACTTCTACTGGAAAATAAACATGAGAAGGAACAAGCAGTTGTCAAAACCCAAGATCCTCCAGTCTGGCCACTCTCCACTGCAATGAAACAAAACATTCAAGGTTCAAAACAAACATGAACCTCTAGACAGAATCGCCTGTGTTGTCATATTCTTCCTTGCTCCTGAGGTGTCAGAGATGTGTTGTAAGTAGTAGAATAAACTAGGCTAAAAGGAAACAGGATAAAATAACCAGATAGCGGGAGTCTAAGGAGGTGGAACTCTGTGTCAGACCAGCCAACCTGCTCATCCCCGCAGCCACTGTGTAAGCTTTCCACAGCTGTTCTGACTGAAGATAGTTTTAGTTTCCTGAAAGTGATGGGCCAATTTTTACAGCTTCACAGGTCACTGACACTCCCTGAACCAGTTTCATGCTTAGAGCTAGCCTGTGCCATGTGTGATGTCCCTAAACAAGCTGTTCAGCATGTGAGCACGGTGCGTGTGTGATAAGCTCAGTAGCCAGGGAAGCATCTAACTGGTTTCAGAGAGCAGCAGAGCACGTGCATGGACTTGTGCGTGGTGCAGACCCTGCATACAAGGGACAGTCCTTGAGGAAAGGTGGCAACTGCTGTAAACCCCTCGTGCACTGCATGATGTGTGTGTGACTGCAATGGCTCCTTCTTCATGGACAAGGCTGTAAAACGTCCGCATGTCCCAAGTGGACACGCCTTCCCCCAATACCTCGTCTGCAGAGGCCTTCCCCGCCCCGGAGCGAACACACAGAATGGATGGAGGGACGCTCGATGTCTGCCTACACATCACCCATTCACAGCCTGCTGTGACAGAAGTTAGCCCTTGGGAATGAACAAGTGCCATCAGAACATAACCAATCCATGCTAAAAGCCAACAGGACCTTCTCACTGACATTTTGAGAAATGAGAAAGCTGGGCTATGCCAGGAGAAGAATTTATCTACGCGTGAAAGTTTGTCTGGATTAAAGGAGGGGGCAAATACAAAGCAAAGTATCCACTTGTACAGCTGCATGATCCAGGAGATGTAAGCTTCACCAGCCTGACTGTTATGAAATATGGGAACATAAGAACAACATTTTAGAGTAAGACACACATTCTTGAAAATTTAAGTTAAATATAAGTATCTCCCTGTAATGAGAATTAATGTTGCAAAAGACAGAAAATAGCATTTAAAGCTCAGAGACACTTCATGGCCTAGAGCATAAACGCCGTTACCTAAATACACACGCACAAGCTCAAGCCATGGGCCTTAAAATGCTGAAAACCAGATGCAATAACAAGGATCCAGCTTGAGCAGAAAACATTGGCAAGGATCTCGCAGTCACATTGTGTACTCCCAAATGTCTAGACAACGCACGGAGGCTTTAAAATGAAATAAATGCTAACAGACAAACCACGTGGACTCTGTAGGGCTCTGCAGTTCTGCCAATTGTCACAGAGGAGAGAGACTCATAGAGGAAAACCATAACCTCCCACTCCCTCCATTCCCCTGGGCTGAGAACTGATCTCATACACTGAACCCACTGGTTTAAAAGTCTTGCAAACAAAAGTATTCAATAGGAAGTAGGAGAGAATCAAAGTAAGTTAAATCCCTTGCTGATTCTCAGAGTGCCCCTAGGTGAAAGGAAAATTTCTTCCATATTGCAATCATTGTCATGAAAGCACTCACTTCACCCGTCTGGCTGTGCTGCAAAATCCCATCAGCAGCTTCTCCAAAGATACTCCTATGTCAGGATGCTGTTACATGAGATGCAACTCATCGGTTTGAAAAAGAGGGTACACGAAGTACCCCCAGGAACACTGAAGAACTGGTCAGATGATGAGCGACTGGGGCCAGATCTTTAGCTGGTGGAAACCAACGTAATCTTGAGTTCAGGTCAGCTGCCATCACTTCAGACTGCTTCTCTGGCGTGTTTTCAGAGACACACCAACACATAAGCCTGCCCAAACTTGTAACTACACACTTGCAGAGCTCAAAAAAAAGGGCCTGTGCCCAGGGGATACTCCCAGCGCCTGACTAAATGCACAGAGCTGCGGCGCAGGCGGTAAGTTCTGCAAGCAGACCAACCTCACCCTCTGAGGAAGGAGCACGTACCAGTTGGCACAGGCACTTCGAACAGCTCTGCCACGTGTCAGTGCATAGCCCGCTTGGCTGGGCTACTCTGTACAACAGACAGGGCGAGCATGCAGGAGGATTTCACACCAAACAATGTAAGCGCGGTCCACAGGTCCTGTGGCAAACCTTTTTCCACCACCTCCAGCGCTGGGAGCGTGCTGGGTGTGCACGGGGTGGCTGTGCTGGCCAATTAATGCAGTGACTCCCACTCCGGAAGACGTCCTCTGCTCAAACCTCGCTGCTGGCAGAGGTGGCAACTAACATGCCAGCACTCAAAGTTAACAAGAAAAAAGAAAACAAACAAAACCTGAGGAGGGTTATAGCTGCAGTTTTCTAAAGTCAACTTTTATGTAAGGGTTTGAAGGATATAACTACATTCATACTGAAAAACACCTTTCAAAAAATATTTTAAAATATTTTGTCATCTGGTCTGTTCCTCCGCTCCAAGGTCAGGATCAAGTATGCCCATGCCCCTTCACGGCTTACGCAGTGTAAATTCACTGTCATTACCACTGAGAAGAGAATTTAAGCATAGGGGATACATAACCAAAAGTTATGTGAAGGGTTCCTGAAAGACTAAGAGCAGGAAATGCCTGGTAGTTAGCGTAGCCGACTGCAGGAAGGCATGCAGGGTACGTAACAGCCATCAGCTCTTCAATCACCATTACACAGTCGGTGCATCCTGCGAGGTTTTTACTTCAAACCCAGACAGCAGCACACCAGATGAAAAGCACCAGACACACACAAGACATTTCTGTGATTCTGGAGAAAAGGGGCATGTGGGGAGAGGACACGTCATTTACACGTAACATTTACTAACGCCAACATAAGTAAGCTTAGGTGGCAGGCTTCTGGATGTCCAAGTCCCCATTACAGCTCCTACATTCACTGCAGTTTCTGGGGCAGGAAACTGCAACTCATAATGAAGCCACAGATTTCTGCATCTGGCTCCTCTAAAAAACCAGATCACTCACTCCTGCGCCAAGGTGCACACACAGCTCATGCAAGTAATCCAGTGCCCCAGTCTGAATGATGAAGTGGGTTCCCTTTGGAAGTCATTTAAACAATTAGTTCACATTGACAGCTGAGTTGCCGCAGTACCTTTCTAACACAGGAAAAAGATGACATTGCTGCTACCAATATTTGGCAACTTCGTCAAATACTGGCTTTTTAACAGCAATTAATACAAAACATGGAGATTTGACTGAACCACCATAATGGCTTAGTTCCCTCCAAGGATTAAAGCTTCATGACATAATACTTTCAGTTCCTAAACTCCTCATTACCTCGACAGGTTCTTCCATTTGCAGCCATGGTATATCCCTGCTCAGGACAAGCACACTGGTAACTGCCAGGAACATTCATGCAGCGGAAAGTACAAAGAATGCCTGCACTCTGTGTGCACTCATCGATATCTGGGAAAAAAACCCACAATTACAAACATATGAAAACACAGAATAACAGAAGTCCAAAAAGGGAGGCTGTAGAAGGAAATTCTTATCTGACACATTTATAATATACTGTTAAACAAGAACACAACCATGAAAGTTTAACATTGCTCTAGGACTGCTGATGGTGCTTTCTGAAATGCTGAGCCAGACTGCACCCAAAAATACTGATTTCAAGTAGTAGGGACTCATGGAAAAGAACAAGTCTCGGGCACTTTGACAAACTCTCTCTGGTACCTCTGTAATTCTTCTAGGATTGCTTTGGGGGCTTCCTCGTGCTAGGAAGAAAATGGGTTTCTTCATCATTTATTAAATAGACACTCTCACATGTGACAGTTTCAGTAACTATAAAGCAGGTAAAACCCTTTCCTGCTCCATTCTGATGACTTCACTTCTCATTCCCCCACTATGAGCAGAAGGGCAAGCCTTCGCTCAAGTGTGGCTGAGTGGAGGCTTTAATAGGTGCAATATAGGTAAACATATCTTCCCTCCTAATTTTTTCCATCGTAACCTCTAGCCCCACAAAACAATAACCTCACCGCTTCTATGGTCACACAAGTGTATTCCAGCCCCAGGTAGGAGGCCTGAAAACGAACTGCGTTTTCCAATAGCTGGAGTTACCTTCTGAAGGTTCTGCAGCACAGTGTAACTCAGTCAGAGCTAGGCATCACCTGCAGCACTGGGTGCTGCTGAGAGTTACAGTCCTGACAGTTAAAGTGCCCGCACATATTTAACTCAACCCCACAAAGCAGCCATCTGCCAGCTGGAAACCTTGCCTGCAGTAACACTGATAGGAACCGTAAACATTGGCACACTCCTGGCTGCAGGGACTAGTCTCGCATTCATTCACATCTGTATCCAAAGACAAACCCACAGACAGTGCCACAATAGTTCAGAACACTCTCTTCTATCATTTCTTGCCCCTGAGAACAGCTACCATGTCTTTCTGGTCAGCGTGAATAAGAATGGACTCATTTGTCCCAGGAAGATGCTTCTGCTCCCCAGGCAGGAAGCCAAGGAGCGCGAGGATGTCTGTTGCACCTGACTTCCATGTCTACACACACCAGTGAAAACACATACACATGCAAACACACGCTTCGGGCCTTGCATGTAACCACTGCCTTAAAAAAAATCATGGAGAACTTAAAAAATTTCTATTCAATTCAAAACCAGTTTTTTCAAGTTTCATCACTAACAAGTTTCATCTTCATTAAAATCTGAATGAAAAGTGTCCTACTCTAGCTTTTTTATGTTCCCTTTTTCCCTCATCTGGAGGGAAAGGACAAAGTACATGAGGGATAGAAAGAAAGAGGAGACCTTGTTGGCTCTCATCTGCAAATTTCAGCATATATAAATCATGGGTTTACTGTATTTATATTTCACGTCAACTACCCTCAAGTCCCTTAATTCACACTGCCATGTCTTCTTCCTGTTAAAAGTGTCTGGTACCTTCGCAGTGCTTCCCATCATAAGACAAGCGGAAACCGGAAGAACAAGTGCAGTGGTAGGACCCGGGGGTGTTCTCACATGTGTGCTGACACAGGCGTCCAGGGTAGTTCCAGCACTCATTTATATCTGCCAGCGTAACAAGCAAATATACAGTCAACTCAGAAACAAAACAGTAAACAAGACACAGAAGGATATTTTAGAAATTGCCAGAGATTGATTTGCTGAGCATGAAACGCTGCAACCTCAGGGTTTTTACTGTCTGACTCTGTGCTCTAATCGGTGCGCTGCAGCGATACAATACAAAGTGCCGTATCACAGTCGCTTATGAAGGAAGTTGTGAAATCTTAAGAAAGATGAATTTCTACAGCAGCAGAAGCGCGACCCATAGGAAAGCACTTTGCAGGTCACTTTGATAACCTGCAGCTAAACTAAACCAAGGGCACCTGGTCAGAAATCACAGCACGGACTGGCAGAGCTCTGAATGGCTGGTCGCGTTGGAGGACTGCTGCTTTGGAGGTGATTCCATTATCTTTCGAGGCACTGCACTGCAGAACTAATAACTGCACACTCCAATGGTGCTAAACACTGCCTTGAGGTCCAAGGCTCAATCAATCAGCCGTTTCATCTCATCCTGTGCCTTACATACCAATGCAGCTTCTGCTGAATGCATCATACTGATATCCCATCTTGCAGTCACAGCGATAAGCCCCAGGAAGATTATGACAAATCTGCCCCTCGCCACAACGGTGTACACCAGTTTGACATTCATCCACATCTGCAGAACCAGAGAAAGCAATTAGTTGAAATACAGTTTGCTGAAAACCCGTGTTTACAAAGAGAACAAAAATAATTAATTAAACAACAGGAATAGAAACGGTTAGGGTTGGTAGCTGAAACTGCAGTGGAGCTTCCACAGCATATTCTGCATTCCAGTGTAAACACATCTTGATTCTGATCAAACCATGACATTTAAACATCCTATTCTGCTGTTACGTGAGTCACGGCACGCCATTTAAAGCAAAACAAGAACTAGCCAGAAATTCTGTTCATCCCTTCAATTAAAGCAATTGGTATTTTCATCTTCCGTTGCCCTTTCAATCTTGCTTCTGCTGTCTACCTTTTGCTCTTTCCCAATGTGGATCTTTTTTCTTTTCTCAATCAACTCACGTTTTGACACTCCTCATGGCCTCTCATCCAAAATCCAATACCAACAAGTTAGTTGCTTCTCCACTCACACGCATCACTTCCAATCTCACTTTAAAATCCTCAGATGAAGATGAGTTTTCACTACACGCTCATTTACAAGACCCACAACATGACTAAATAGCTCATCAGTATCTAACAAATCCCCGCTACCATCTGTGACAAGAAGCATCAAAAAGTCTGATTAACCCTCAGAAACTTGTAGTTCTGCAAGTATTCTGAATTCTGCCATTTCCTAAGCCATCAGATCCTGCTTCCTTCCTATTATTCACATCTTAAACTGCAAAATGTAGGGGTTTTTTACAACTCAAATCCCTGTTTATGCAATATTAATTAGGATGGTAGTCTAAGGCTGGGGGGTTCCCATACTGCCCTCTTCGAAGTCCTAAGTTTGAGCACTGTTTCATTCCAAAGGGTTCCTGGGCAGTTCTCTGTCAAAAAAACAGCCTTGGAGAGTGCTCTGGAAAGTAGTCACTTGCTGAGAGAATGACAGGGAGTGAGAGCAAGTTACTTCTCGCAGGAACTTGGATTTGGAAAAGTGCAGATTTTATCAACCCTGATGAGAGACGCTAACAAATACTTTGTTGGATATTTCAGCACAGACTCCCACCTACACAGTCCCTGCTAGCACTAGGGTTAGGGATGGCAGGAAGTGCCCCTCACCAAGCAAGGAATTCCTGACAGGCTCATCAATTTCTGCTGAAACACTGTCTCCTCATTTTCTTTTAAGATCAGAGGCAGCATCAAAACAAGGAAGTTTCTAATACACATAAAAATTTGTAAAATAGCAGTTTTATTTGCAATGAATTCATGTGTGCAACCATTTCATTAGTTTGTCCAAAACTGTATATTCCATTGTATTCAGAATTTAATTAGTTCTAGGCCATTATACCATCAGAAGTGTGCTACATTTCATGACAGTTCCAGTAGTTTCCAGTTAAATGTAAGAGGTAGTTTTCAATAACTCATCTACTAAATCAGAAAATATGAACAATTTAAAGAGAGGCGAATCCTCTAAACAGCAAAGATGATGTACAAGTGTCGCTCCGTTGGAGAAACACGTGCAGATGGTGTATTTACTACTGTGAATAAATCTGAATCAGGAATCTAATTAGCTATTGTAATGCCTTAAAGAAACTCTTTATCACAGAGAAAGGAAATCAGGACCATATGCTTTTCTTTTTGCTTCTCCACGCTCTCTGTCTACTTAAAGGAAGTCATACCAAAAAAATAGCAAAGGATGTAACCTGCAAACAGAGTACACACAGCAAAGACAGAGAAATTACCAATTAACATTAAGTATCTGTTTTCTCACAATCAAACTAGAGAAGCTTCCTTATACCTGCTCCTTAAAAGCACTGTCAGTCATTTAAAGTAGCGACCAAGTACCATCAGTAATTACAATACACTGTGTTATCTCATCATGCTTTAAAGACATAAATGCTGTATGAATAACAGCAATTTCCTCCTCTGTCATACATTTACACACAGTCACTCTCTTTTAGGAACAACGGGTGGAAAAAAGCTGGATTCCTTGTATAAATCATCAGTTGAAATTTAGGAACATAATTTGCCCTAGCCATTAGCAGGGCTTGAAAACAAAGGCCATTAGCACTACCGCCAGGACGTCTGAGCTGCCCAGTATTGATAGCTGACTTGCAAAAAAAATGGCATTCATGGAGATGTTGGCACGGTGGCAACCCGTACAAAAATTTCAGGGTCACCACACTTCAGGTGGTGCAGACATACCTAGCCCAGCTGAGTTTGCTGAAACAGGAGTGATGGACACCAGCTGAATAACGGTGTCTTCACAGCAACTGAGAGAGACAGGACTTTTGAACTTTCCCTTTATACGAGCCAAAACATTTCAGGCTGCTATGTAATAAGACAGCAAATGAGACAGCACTACTCTGCCCTGAATTTATGAAACACAACACCCCCACCCCCCGAGCTGGATTAGGAAGCTTTCTCAGTTTCCTCAGTTACACACATAAACTGTCCCCATCTTCTGCTACTTCCAGATCTTCCTCACCTTCTCACTGGCCAAGCACAGTCTGGATAGTCCTGGAGGCAGAACCATGAAGGAAGAAGCAGCACAACAAAGAGCAAAAAGGAGAATGTGCAAATGTATGTGGAAATGGGATTTTCTAGTTATACCGCTATTTTTTGCTACAAGTTGCTCATCGTGACCAACATGGCTTCCACCCACCTGCAGCATCACAAAGCTATTCTGTTTCTTTTTTCATCGTTCCTTTTATTAAAATGGAACACCAGCAG
>NW_010233781.1:88805-99986 GCF_000690775.1 Eurypyga helias
ATCATCACTGGCCAAAATACTGACTCGGTATTTCATTTTCCTGATGTTGTTTTATAATTTCCTATTTCGTGTAACACAGAACTTAGGGAATTCAAAAATACATAGCCAGCCTTGCCCTGGGTGGCAAGGACCAAGCTTTCAATCCCTTTGTGCCGAGTCTGCGCGTTTACGGAATAATCATAGAATCACAGAATGGTTTGGGTTGGAAGGGACCTTAAAGCCCATCTAGTTCCAACCCCCCTGCCATGGGCAGGGACACCTTCCACTAGACCAGGTTGCTCCAAGCCTCATCCAGCCTGGCCTTGGACACTTCCAGGGATGGGGCATCCACAGCTTCTCTGGGCAACCTGTCCCAATGCCTCCCCACCCTCTCCGTGAAGAATTTCTTCCTGATATCTAATCTAAACCTCCCTGATTTCAATTTGCACCCATTACCCCTTGTCCTATCACTACAGGCTCTTGTAAAAAGTCCTCTCCCAGCACCCTTGTAGGCCCCCTTCAGATATGGAAAGCTGCAATAAATGCTAGTAAGAGATGAAATCTGTTATTCGGAGTCAGTAACTTCATAAACACATTGGAACAAATACAAATCAGTATCAAGATGCATACCAAGCAGCCTATATGAATATTTCAACATTCTCTTCACCAAGAAAGTAAGAATTTGTCCTAAACATGCATACAACTGGATGTAAATGGGGAACACTATTCACAGTGCTACAAAGAAGATCCGCCTAGTACTACTCTGATATCAGAGTCCACAAACTCAATGGTTTTCATTTGCTGCATCCCATGGCTTCTGACTGTATCGCTTACAGCAAGGAACTGTAAAAACTAGCAAAGAATCATGGGTTTGACTGACAGCATGAGGTTCAAAAGTAATTAAATCACATTCACTCCAGAAGGGAAGCCAGTAAACCCCATATGCAGACAAAATTTAATGTCGCTGAGTGCACCTAGAGGAACTCCATGCAGCAGTCAGACATCAGTGCAGCATCCTGTAGTGCAAAGAAATCACTGAGCTGCTTGGACAGCAACTGCATACAGCAAATTCCCATTCCTCAAACAAATTTAGGAATCTGGAGGTAACTCAAACCCTCTCTTTAGAACCAAAATGTGCTTTTTTCTCAGAGAAAACCTGACCAGATGCTGGAATCCGACCTTACCAATGCACCGGGTTCCCTCCTCGTTGGAGTGGTAGCCTCTGCTGCAAGTCAGCATGTTCCTTTGGCAGGTGTAAGACCCAACCGTATTGATGCAGTTGAATCCTGCTTTACATGGCTCAGGGAGAGATGTGCATTCATTAATATCTGGTCAAAAAAAAAGAATTAGAATAGTGAGAGAAGCTAGTTAACCTTTCTAGTCTGTTTTCTTCCAGCTGTCACTTTTTCCCCCTTCACGTCATTTTACTGTGCTACAAAGGTAAGGCTGATAATGTCTGCTGCGGTAACACTTTCAAATTCAGTATCTGAGTGCATATCATTAAAAGGACAGCATTGTTTAAATTAATTCACAGCAAGATTTAAGGCAAATTACGTGTAGTCAATATACCCCCCTTGGACAGACTAAAAGGAACAGGAGTTGGCAGTACTGCTGCACATACTACAAACATATTGCTGGTCACACTTACCAACACAGTTTCCTTCAGGGTCTTGTAAAAATCCATCCATGCAGCGTTGCTTTGACTCACAATAGAATGATCCTTCTGTATTCTGACAAACGAAGTTCACTTTACAACTATGAGTTCCTCTCTCGCATTCGTCTGTGTCTGTTAATCAGATCAAACCACCAAATCGTGACTAGTTAAGCTGCATTTTTCATTAGTCTTCATGACTAGTTAACTTCTCAGGAAGGAAGTCAGGGAGTATTACTTAAACCAGACACCCAACACTGCCTATGGGAAACCCGAGGTGTACCTACGTTTGCTCTTGGACATCCACTTCAGCATTGGCTTCAGAATCTGTCAGGTCCTGCAAAATTTGATTCAGGTCCCTGCCGCCTCATTCACAGCATCTCTTGTAAACCACAAATACTGCAACATCTGCGGTTTTAAAACCCTAAAGACCCAAACTAACACTAGGAATAAGGTACACATAATAAAATGTGTCTCGCCCTCTTTCAAAAAGCAAAATGGTCTCTTATTCCTTAAATACCTCAGGAATTCTAGGTAGAAACTTACCTCCACTGTATTTGATACTAATATGGCACCTACTTGAACAGGGCTGGGATTTCGCTGTGTGCGCTGGCACGTGTGCATGCATGGATATAGATGTACTTATGTACACAGAACAAACACGTATCCGACTCTAAAAACTACTCTGAAAAAAATCTGAATGAGAAGTAGTAATATTAGTAACAACTTCAGCTTTTATTTTTCTTATTCTGCAGCCAGAACTCACCACAGCTTTCTCATTTTTTATTATGCAGATGAAATTATTTCTCAAATTATGTTCATCAACTTCATCATGCTTGCTTTCCAGGCACTTACTACAAGTTTCAAACTTATAAAATTACACTCAACCGATCCATGTTGAGTAACTGCATGTATCAGCTGGTATAGTGGCATTGCTTCCAATTTCCAGTTGAAGAAACCCCACCTAGGAACAGACTTCAGCTATAAATACGTTCAAAATTCAGTTCCTGTGAATATTTTCAAATGCTGCTGGTTCCTGAGAACACTCCCTATGATGAACATCTTTCCTAGAAGATAATGACAAATGGAGGAAACTCCACAACTGAGGAGTCCCCACTCCTCCAGTCAGTCAAGGGGAGAACTGCTGGCACTTCTCCTTCTATCCCAACTCCTCAGTTAAATGCTACGGTCACAAGGGATCATCACCAGTCCCCCAGAAGGTACTATATGGCCTTCCGACCACATTTATTGACTGAGACAAATAAAAAATTTAGAACTCAGTATTTCATAAGCCTCTGCAAATTCAGTAGTTATCTGTAGGAAATTTTACACAAAGTAGTAGTTCTGGAATTCTAGTCTTTCTCATAAGTCATTAATTTAAAGGCTACTTTGAAACACTCTGTAAACTTTATAAACTGTTACAATCTAACTTTAAGACTAGAAAGCAACTTAGATCAGCAATAAATGTTGGAAATGCTATAGGACCAGACAACGGAACAAGACATTCACCAACAGCCTTTTCAAGTAAACCAAGGTTTACTTATGACAGCTGTATATAAAGCCAGATTTCCAATAACTTCTACTTTAAAACCCTATATGTCGAGAGCTAAGTCCTTTTCTTAGACATCTCTTACTCCAGCTGTCAGGAAACTCTTTGTGTAAAGAATTTAGGAGTAAATAACCCTGACTTATTTCCTGGAAGGCAGGCACATGTGTCTCTTGCTTACTCCTGTGCTGCAGAGCAACTTCTACACTATGACTTCTGATGTTAGCTACTCCACTAGACCTTTATATAGACCATGAAGGGGGAGATGAAGAATAGCTTCTTAACCCCATGACCATTCAAAATGCAAATAAATGCAGAGAGACCTCCTAAACCCAGGAAGGACTGGATTGAGTCAGCCCCATGATCCATTCAGGCTGTGATTCAGTGTTCGACAGCAAACAGTATCAGCCCCTTCAGAAAAAAGCAGGGCTACCCAGCGAAGCGTAACAGGCACTCCTCCATCAACAAGATCTCCCTCTAACCCCTTAAAAACAGTGTAAATCCTAATTCGTAAGGTTTCCTGCATTTTCCAAATTATTTATAGTTATTGGAAAGCATTTCAAATAAACGAATGTACAGAAGGGGCTTATGAAGCCAAATATTTCCATGACGATCGGCTTTTTTCAGTTACAGTCCTGTCATCACAGACCAGCAATAATAAAACACTTTGCAATCCATTTGCTTTCCTTTTTTGTAACAGCAATTGCATAAGCTGAAAAACACTTGTCTTACCAACACATTCTCCATCCTTAAGTTCATAACCTGGCTGACAGCTCAGTTCCTGGAGACATTTGAATGATCCCAGTGTGTTGACACAGTGCTCTCTCCGTTGGCAGGTGTGCGTATCTGTTACGCATTCGTTAATGTCTACAAGAAATAGTTAAACAATTCAGTGACACATATTTATCAAGCGGTCTGCCTCTTCCTGCCCTTTTGGAAGGAGTCAAAAGCTCAAGTGAAAGAATTTCTTCCAAAAAATAGTAAATAGACTTTGCTAGTGTGTTCTGATGCAGCATTCTTTATTCCAGGATCTTTTGTTAACACGCAGTAACTCAAGAGACACAAATCACATGGAGATGTCCTCCTCCCCTCTTCCCAAATGTGCAATGGATGGTGCAGACACTGAGGACAAGGGATGTACAGACTTGATTAAATGCAGGGTGGGCAGAGGATGGACAATCAGCTTCTGCTTTACTGGATAGAGACCTCCTGGACAACTGAATTAGAAAGTGATTAATGTCTATTGCTCATTACCAGGTTTTCACCTCAGTCCTGCCGCTTCACGCCAGACCCACAGGAGTGGCTGGTGTGGAACTGCTGTAAGAGACTGGTTCTGAAACTGCCTGCCCTGCTGCAGGTGGAGTCAAGTATCATACTTATCTCTTAGGGAAGGTGTCATTAGAACTGGATACACAGGTAAATAGGGAGAGAAGAATGCTGAAGGGTCAATCAAGTTTGAACTTTGTATTTCAATTTTTAGAGAGATCCGATTTCAGCGGGTGAAGGAATAGAAAAGTTCTTTCAAAAAAAATCACTTAAACACCAGATCACAGAATACAGGACACAATTTGGAAAGGAATATGCCACACCTTTAAAATGATGGGGTTTGATATGCTTGGATGAAATAACCTCAAATCTAGGTTTTGCTGATCTTAATAACGAAAGCTAGGAACACCATGATGAGCAAATATTTACAAGCAACAAAAAGGAGTAGAGACGGGAAGAGAAACTTTTTTGTCATTCTCCACAAAATCTTACATGTTCACAGTTCTATATGAAGCCAACAAGTATTTCTGCAGCTAACAAAAGCCAAATGTGACCATAACTATTACCAATCATCCAGCTTCTCCACATATGAAGCTGTTTTCATGCTACACAATAAAGCAAGTATTGTTTAAATCAGATTTTCATTTTGGCTGCAGAACCTCATTCCCAGATAAGTACAACATCAGATCTATTACTTGCCCGTCTGGAGCATGCAAACAGGAAAAGCCATTTTAAAAGCCTTTTGTCTTAGAAAACGTCAGCTTGTTTTCTACCAAACAGACAAAAATAAGCACCAAGAAATTTCAGTTCCTGGTGAAGTCAGCTAACCGGTGATGTCCACTGAGTTCTGCAACACCAGTATGTCAGCTTGGTGCCATTTTACTGTTCATTCCTTTGTGTTTTCTTTTTTTCTGCCATTGCTATTCTTCACATGCTGAGTACTTGCTTTCCAAAGCCAGCTGATTAATGCAGAGCAAGGTCACTACCGTCAGCCAGGTATCTTTCTGCCTGTCCCACTCGATGTTTGTGTGGGCAGGTAATTGCCTACCCCAAAGTTTTTTCAGGGTTACGTCCTCATATGCTTACATAGTTTCTCAGTTTCTACACATGAGCTTGAAGTGCAAGCAGCAATATTCTTATAAATGGTCTTGGAAAAAAAAACCAAAACAAGGCTCAGCTCTGCCCTATCCAATGATAGTGCATGAATCTCCATCTCTGATATCAGGCTTGTTTCCAGCCCACCAAATTTTCCTTTGCATTTTATTAAGCAGACAGGCACTTTTTTGTTCATTTTTCTAAACAAATTCCTAACTGGTCATGCCATAAAACGAGATCTCCGAAGACTTGCAGCACCTTTCTTGTGAGCTTACATCAGTCCACATCGCTGTTCTCACTATCAATGCCTGTCACAATACAGTGTCCCTTAGCATGAGCGTGAGGGTGGGAAAAGGCATCTTTTTCTGGGAATATGGTCCCAGTTTCTGCTGCGGCAGTACACGATCACCCACGGTAGGTCTGGTCAGCCCAGGCTGTATCACTTTGCTGCACCACTATGGCACAAAATAGAGGGGAGTAAGGACTCAAATCATGTTTATAAAACAGGACAATCTCATTCTTCTTTCTTCCTCCTTGTTCATTATCCACAAAACCAAGAGTGCCCATAACCTGCCTCTCTTGAGTACTGGAAACCAACTCAACAAGTCAGTAAGACGCTTGACAGAGCACCAGGAAAAATCTGAGTTATGTTTTCAGTTTGTAACAAAGTTAAGTCCCAACACTGGACCAGCTGCAGTCTTCATCCAACACAATTAAGACTCTGAGGTAGGGCAAGATTATATTTATTCAGAAAAAAAAAAAGGAGTCAGAGGGAAAATAATTCAGTAATATATTAAAAACAAGCCATACAGTTAATTGTTGAGAAATTTACTAGTTCTATGTGTGTGGCAACAACATTCCTCACTTTATGCCAGTGAAAACCAGAATGAAATGTTACTGCATAATCTCTCTTTTGTTTTACCCCTGGAATTGTTGAAAACAGCAATATATACATGATCCCTCAGCATATCTGCTGCGTCTAAGAAGCTGACATTTTTTCAAAGGAATATCAACATTTCCCTACTGCTGTTTTTGATCAATACATACTTCAACATTAAAAATTAATTTTTGCATGTTTTATAAAAATGTGAAATGCAGACTTTTTTTGTCCTGCATATGTACTTTTCTCGTGAATTTCTTTTTTCTTTTCAAGTAACTTAAGCTCAATTTGTTTTATGGAATACATCTGTTCTGTTTTGACCCGTTGTTATTTTGCAACCACCTGCCCTGTGCTCACGCACGGTCCCTATGCTTCAGCAATAAATGACCGCTGACTGCTCACTCTGACAAGAGGGAAGATTTACACAGGAGTAGCGAGGTATTCTCCCGTCATTTGCATGTGGGTGGTGGTAACAACTTCGCCTGAAAGTCACCAGGAAAAGCAATCCAAGTTAAAAACACCCAACGTGGCTCTTATCTCTGGAGAGCATGGAGCTTTCAAGCCTGAAGATATTAAAATATCTGTTCACGAAGTTACACAAAGCTGCTGTGTGTAAGCTTTTTAAACGGCTTGTGACTCTTCCTTGTGCATGGTTGGCTTTCAGGAATTCTGGATATCTGCTCTTGAATGGACCTGGAATTATAATCTTCCACAGTTTAACCAAAGGAAATTCAACAGATAAAAGGTTATCAGCTGTTTTGTTGCTGTGCAAAGATTCCTCCCCCAAATGGCCCTAAAATACACACAGAGTAACACCACTAAGACAACAACAACTTGAAATCACATTAACGAAGCTTTCCTCATGGTGTTCAGTAGCTCAAGATGGGGCACAGAAGCAGTTAAGCTGGAAAAGGATACCTGAGGTGAGCAGGGCTGCAGTAAGGCGGTTAGTTCAACCAAACAGAAACCACAGTATGCCTGTGGCCTTCCCCTCTGACCACAGAAGTAGGAAAAATGTTAAACACAGCAGAAGTTCTCCAGGTACCACACAGAGAGCAGGGCTGTATGTGTATATGGAGCATACAGGGTACATCTATCCAAGAAAGAAGAGAAACTTCAAAGTTTCCTAGATTAATTACAGAGATACCTGCAGAATCCTGACTTGCATTAGAGAAATACAGATGTTCATCATTTATGAGGGGAAGAGGATCTTTCAGCTTTACAAATCAGAGTTGCAGCTTTCATTTTATTAGCAATGCCTGAGGTTTATCTTATACCAGTCACAATAAAACTCTGTTATAATGTCATGGGGTAGAGGGCAGGAGTGGAAGAAAGTGAACAAAAGGAAGCACTTGGCATCTTCTGTGGCACCTTCTGCCAAAGTTGCTGACAAACATGCATTAATGTAGTTTCAAAACGCTCCTGGGAGATGTAGAAAAGGACAGATATATCCCAACTGCATAGTCCAGGAAAAAAATCAGGAGATGAAAGGGCAAGATTTTCAGAAGCAGAAAGCAAGGCGAGGCAGTTTCCTCAGCTGCTCACTTACCAGACTTACATGCAGCAGGTTCTGTGAAAGCCATCAAACACACCACGCAGCCTGTGGCCAACTACAAATACCAACTTCCACCTTACAACCTGGTATTTTCTCTGTAAAGGCATCCTTCCTTCCACTCATGTTCTCTCAGTTATTGAAGTTAAACTAAATAATTCTACTGGTTTTCCATGCTTACCAGTATCTCTGATTTAAAAATAAATAACTTTAAAAATCCAATTTTGACAATTTAAGGAAAACCCAAGACAACAGCAAATCACATTTCTGATCAAAAATATGACACTGTATAAACTTCCCTGCTCATGCTCTCCTGCCATATGATGCTCATTAATAAGATGAGATCACAGAGCTTTAAAAGATAGGAACAAAGCCAAAGCTGTGATGGTCAGAACAACACTGTTATAAGTACAGGGAGAGGGATGGGTGGAAGAGGGCAAATGTATTCACTCATGACATTATAGTCACAGGCACTGCTGCTTTCATTAATGACTACAAGTCTCCAGGTGCTCTGTTTTTACAGGCTGTGCTGGGTTTAGTCAGGAAAGTCAGGAAAAGCCACTCCCTTTACCGTGGCTGCTAGGAAGCTGTTCCTGCATGCAGAGAGAAGCACTGATAAGGTCTCAGCTGGGCTGGAGAATCCTCCACTGAATTCAGCATCTTTCTCCGCTTCTGACCCTGCAGCTGCATTCCCAGCTCTCGCTGTCTGGGTACAGGCAGTGCAGGGGACACACAGTTCAGGCACCTGACCCCAACTGACCAAGGGAGTGTTTCATTCCATAGTACGTCATGCTCGGGGCAAAGGGGAGGAGGGGGGTCCAGGAGCCATTACTCTTACACTTTCTAACACTCGCTCTAACTCTTTTGTTACCTGCTTTGCTAACTCCTGTGCTGGCTCGTTAGTGAGTGAGGTGGTGGGTTTGTTTAGCTTTCCCAGTCGTGCTGTCGCTGATAGGGTTCGCTCAGACTCTGCTATGATCGCTCTCAGGCTGTGGCTCTCAGTCTCTCTGGCTCTGACTCTCACTTCTCAGCACCTGGTTGTTCATTGATTGGCAGGTGGTGAGCAACTGTACCATAATTGTATCATATTGTATCACGTTTTATTTTCTATTGTTTTAATTAATTATTATCAGTAGTATTTGTATATACTCACTTAGATTCAGTTAGTAAATAGTTCTTACCTCAATTTTATGAGCTCACTCAGTTTTTTTTCCTCCGATTCTTCCCCTCCACTAGAAGAGGGGAAGGGGAATCTGTGAGAATGGCTTCATGGTATTTTGCTAGCCAGAGCTGAACCACTATACAGGCATTACCACACAACACTGCTGCAGATCAGCTCCTAGATGAGACTCTAGAAAAGTACCCCAAATATAGTTTCTATTTTGTAAGCTCAGGCCTGAGGTTTCTGAAGCAGATTAAATCCTCATAAATACACTTGTAAAAATACATTGGTTTCTTATATGAACTTAAATAGCAAGGATGATACAGCAGGATTATGATGCATCTTTGACTTTTACACAAATAAATTTGTGCCAGAATCAACAAAGGACTAATCTGAATTTAAAATTCCATCACTTTGGAATGAATCTTTTCCACTGCCCAGACTTATGGAGATTTCTTAAGCTGTATTTATGAAGTTTTGCTGTTTCGTGATGTCTGGGGATTCGGCAGCATTGACACTATCCAGAGATATCAACTGCTATGTTTTCTTAGTCCAGCTAATAGTCATCAGTACTGCTGTGGTCATCATACCCATGAACTTTTATGACTTTTGAGCAAAGTTATATGTATCCTGAGAATGTATTGCTAGGGAAAAAGCCAAACTGCATACAACTCATAATGTTAAGTGGCTGAGCAAATGGTGCACATGTGTTTTTACTAACTCATATTGAAATGTCATATGCAAGGATGGCCAGGGAGCCTTTTAGCACAAATGGTTTATATGCATTTCAGAGCATGAAGAATTATGATGCTGTGGTGAACAGCTTACACCTATCATCTTACCAACACATTTTCTATGCCTGTTGAGTATAAAGCCCTCTACACAGATCACTCTGTGGTTGACACAGTAGAATGATCCCAATGTGTTCACACATAATTGTCCTCTGGAACAAGTGTGAGCACCTGTGAGGCACTCATCCAAATCCAGATCAACATGATGCAACAGAGAGGGAAAAACAGAATTCTACTAGAACAATTTCTGAAATGAAGCAACACTTCTTTCACGCTGCAGATGTCTAAATGAAGTGTGTTGGAGCTACCACATCAGCACCATGCTACAGTATATTTATTGTTACACTGAAAACAGGGCTGGAATAAACCCTCAGAGATCATCTAGTCCTTGCTTGCACCCCTACACTTTTGTCATTCCAGAAAAAGCCATTCTTAAAAATAGGTAGTCACACAGATAAAACACACGTTCTTTGCAGGAAACATGTTCCAGTGCACCACCACCCTTACCATTAAGTACTTACTTTAATATAGATTATAAATGTCCTTGCTACAATTTAAAGTCATTATTTCCACTGACTCTTCTGAATTTTCTCACCTACTGTAGGAAAACGATTGCCTTGAAATGCCCCTTTTGATTCTGACATTAATTAATCAAATTAGCTTCCATCACACTTGAATAAGCAAGGCACAGTGAATATTTTATCTGGTAACATTAAATTCCCATTTTCTTCACAGACTATCTGGGATTTCATGAAAATGATTTGTTATTCAATAAGATCTGAGCTGAAGAGGAATGTGGATTGCTTGTGAGCAATTCCGAGCATCAGAAGCTTCTACTTGCATTTCACTGCAGGCTGTTACTGCTCCCATACTCACAGATTTATAATTAAGGTATGTCACAGGACATTGCCTCTGACCCCCAAATCTTTCCTGGGTAAACATACCCTTTGTCACTAGCCAAACATGTCCATTTAAAATTTATATAATGTGAATGATCATCGTACAGTTTTGGAAATCACTGTTCAGGCCTGAGCTTGTGTCAAGTGAAACACGTGGAGTTGGACCAGCTCACAGTGGCACATTCTTCATGTGAAGCCTTGCTAAATTCAGGTTTTCAAGGCAAGCAGAAATAAAAACAAACACAGCAGGTGACAGAACAGAGCTGCAGCTCTGAGGGTGGTCCTTAGGACAGAAAACATGTTCATATCCTGCTAGCAGCTCCCATTCTGACACATGCATATACTGATCATTACTGGCAG
>NW_010233782.1:0-7405 GCF_000690775.1 Eurypyga helias
CTTCCGCCTGCCCCCAGGCGGCGCGTGCCCCCAGAGCGCAGCGCGCGCGGTGGGTTCCGCCGCCTTCCGGTGCGTCCCGGAGTCCGGGGCGAGGGGCGTGCGGGCAATTCCACTTAGTTTTCCCAGAGCATTTGGCATAGCTACCATATGTGTCATACGTATAACGTGTGGAAGGCTGCGTATCTCAGTGCCCCAGTGCACAGGGTGTGCATCAATTTGTGAGTGCTTCAGACACTCAGCTGTGAAAATCTCACGCAGCGTGCAGCCAGTGCAAGGCCAGTGTATTCGACTCTTGGGGTTTGTACCTTGTTTCACGAAAGGCGTATGCGTTAACAACACGTTGCGTGTTGCAGGCTCTAAATACACAGGCATGATACTTCCATACACTACCAATTACAAATTAACACTTCGCAGAACACTGCGTACTTTGTATGTGCCGCATACCTGTCAGAGCTCCAAAACGCTACTTTCAAGAGATTTTAACCAAGTACTCATTCAGAAATACAATTCAATATTCATCAGAAATACGTATTGGGTTGCATTGGGCATGGATACAGTTTGCCTTTGAAATGCATGATAACCTTCTCCCAGAGTATTAACAAACCAGGTTAAATCTTACGACGGCAGGACCAGGATCTGTAGCGTGAATTGGTAACGTGGTCTGAGTCTTGCTCATTTGACAGCAAAGTTCTAATAAGGAAATTAAAGAGAGTTTTTTAATTGTTGATGAAGTTGTGATACAGCTCATTTCTCATCAGCCCATAGTCCCTCTGGGATAACATGTTTATGAAGGGGGGGAAAAAGCTGGGAAGAAAAATTGCAGCAGGGAGAGGAGTGATATGTGAGAGAAACAGCCCTGCAGACATCAAGGTCAGTGAAGGGTGGATGGGGGAGGAGATGCTCCAGGCGCTGGAACAGATTCCCCGGCAGCCTGTGGTGCAGACTGTGGTGAGGCTGTGCCCTGCAGCCATGGAGGGTCACAGGGGAGCAGAGACCCACCTGCAGCCTGGGGAGGACCCCATACCAAACCAGAAGGATGCCCGAAGGAGGCTGTGACCCCATGGGCAGCCCATGCTGGAGCAGGCTTCTCCTGAAGGACTGTACTCCTTGGGAGAGACTGACGCTGGAGCAGTTCGTGAAGAACTGGAGCCTGTGGGAAGGACTCGCGTTGGAGAAGTTCATGGAGGACTGTCTCCCGTGGGAGGGATCCCACGCTGGAGCAGGGGCAGAGTGTGAGGATCCTTGCCTGAGGAGGAAGGAGCCGCAGAGACAACGTGTGATGGACTGACCACAACTCCCATTCCCCATCCCCCTGTGCTGCTGAAGGGGAGGATGTAGAGAAATTGAGAGCGAAGTTGAGCCCAGGAAGAAGGGAGAGGTGGGAGGAAAGCGTGTGCTACTCATGATTTGATTGGCAATAAATTAAATTCATTTTTCCTGAGTAAAGTCTATTTTGCCCGTCACAGTAATTGGTGAATGATCTCTCCCTGTCCTTGTCTCAACCCACGAGCCTTTCATTTTATTTCTTCTCCCCTGCCCAGCTGAGGAGGGCAGTGACAGAGCAGCTTGGTTGGGTACCTGGCCTCCAGCCAGGGCCAACGCACCACAGTTGAATTACTGACTCGCAACAAAACAGTTTTGGGGCTATTGAGGGTAGTAGCGCTCAGGTGGAAGGCAGCTCTTGCAGAGGTGCAGCGTGGTGTGCGCAGGGTTAAGTGCTGACCTGCCCGGTGATGGTAATGCTGGCCTGTCCTAGGGAGCCCGTGCAAGGATCTGCTGGCTTTGCACAGCGATTCTGGTGGGTTGCACCTCCACTGGATCTTGATTTTGGTCGGTCTCTTTCTTTTTTCCAGTCTCCAAGTGAGTCTGGCCAGTTACCAGCAACCAGGAGTATCCTTATTTCAATGTACCAGACAACCTTCTGGGGCCACTGTGACTACTGGCCCTGGTGAGCTGCACATAAAGACACCAGGACTTGGCCCTTTGTATTTCTAACAGTGGAAAATTGCAGTGTGTGTGCTACAGATTCTTCCTCCCACCCCCACCCACACTCCCCATCAATAATCTTTGTTGAGTCAAGTCAGGAGAACTGCGAACTCTTGGGAGGGGTGTAAATAAACATTTTTCCAGGGATATATCACTATGACACTGGCATGTCCCCAGGGAAATGGTTTCATATTTGCATATCTCCTCTTGCCCTCCAGTTTGGCGAGGACAGTGGTTCGTTTCTCCCAGTGGGTCAAACTGTAATCAGTGCTTGTGCGCCTCATATTGCCATAGGTGAATACGTTCCTTGGCTTGAGTAAATTCATGTAAAATCCACTTATTTGGCATTTTTATCCATGAAATCTTAAAAATAGCAAGATAGGCCCATAATGACTAATTGGACATGAGGAAGAGGAGGTGGCGCAACAATGTAGGTGAGGGAGGAGATGGAGCAATCCTGAGGAAGGATCTGGCACTCACAAGGCATGAGAGAGCCAGAGCTCATCAGTTCAAATATAATCTCCCAGAAAGGGAGGGGGGAAAAAAGCAACATCTCCCCTCCTCGCATGGAGAATGCTGGACTCATGCGCCTCATTTCCATGAGAAAGGCCACGTCTGGCATTGACATTCTGCAGCATCGAGTTCCCACCACAGACCTCCTTCTCAATGCCAGGCTGAAAGAGGAGGGGAGGAATAAACTGCTTTCCAAAAGGGCTGGAGCTGCTGAAGAGGCCCATGGAAAGCCAATTGTGCAATGAGGGAAAACAGGGAGAGAGGATCCCTGCTCATAGACAGTGAAACGCCTGCCGAAAATAAATGGGAGGAGGGCTAAGAGGCATTTGGGTGCATTTATACGGACTTCGAGTGAGCGCTGTTTTAAAGCAAAACTGTTGGCAGGGGTGTAGGGTGGATTCTGAATACTGGAGCATTGCGCTGAAGTCTTTCCTTAATATGCATAACATCCATAAGTGCTGCTGATTTCAAATCCCAGTTCGCCCTGCGTTTTTATGGGCACTTTTCATTCTTAGATCTTGGAGGGTTTTACAAAGGAGAGCTATAAATAAGACAGATGGGAGAGTGAGGAACAGTGAGGGGCTTTTAAAGGGCGATAGATTGTTTCTTTAAGGGTTTCTGTGTATAAGAACTAGCTAAGGACTGTCATTTTACTGAATATTTTGCAATGGCACACTGTGCCAAATGATTTGTGCATAGATATTTATGTTATTAAAGGAAAGTTTTGTCGTGCTGCGTACAAATTGTCTCTAGCTAAGCTTTTGGAAAACACAAAAAGAAAAGCATTTAATGTTAGTTTTTAACATAGTGTATGCATGTTTTAGGCACTTTTAAATTGAACAGATCAAAGCCTTTTATTCCTAAAAGCCAGAAATCCAGTGATATTTGTGTAACTATGTAATTTGACCTGTCTGTTTTACATGTTCCCAAGGGTTTATTATAGGCAGCTTTCAAATTAAGTGGGCTGGAACATTTGATGCTCTCTTCCTCGGTTTTCAAAGCCTGTGCAGGGCCCATACTGTGTGACTGACACTTCTGTTAAAGTGGTAGCATTTTTGTTTTGTCACAAGGTACTCAGCGTAGCAAGGAAACGGAGATTACCCTGGTCCTGATTCCAGCTCTGCCACACCAAGGTGGCCGTTTCATGTCTGCCTCCATCATTCCCCTCTGCAGAACTGGGAACAATATTTTCTTACCCTCCGAGGTGTCACAAAGCTTAATTAACCTTGAGAAAAGGAATAGACAGGGACAGGACGGGGAAGTCCTCAGCAGTTTAAGTGTCTCTGTGTGGATACTCTCCCACATGGGGCTGTTTTACCCCAGATGCTCAGCGGTGCTGCAAACTTGGCGAGCTTGGGAGGGCCTCAGATACTTCCCCTGCCTTTGCAATAACATTATTATATAACCGGGAGGCAGCCATAGGCTGATGGCTCAGTAATGTTGCACGAAGCAATCCTTTCACCCAACAGTGACCTTGTAACTGGATAATAAAAGCCATATTCCACTCACAATTGCACCTGTGCTGCCACTATTTACATTGCAATAGCACCTAGAGGCCCCATTGTATAAGGCACAGTAAAACGGTCTCTGCCTGGAATAAACTGGAAGTGGGAGGGGAAGCAGTAACAGAGACAAAATGTTTGTCTCAAGGTCATATATCAGAAAAGTAGCTCTGGCAGGAGAAAAACTCAGGTCTCCCAAGTCCAAGTACTATGCCCTGTGAACAATGGCTTTCAGGGGAATAAAAGGACATATTTACTTCTAGGAATATAAATATAAAATGCTGGGCAATCACAGTATCTGCAGCAAGATTTGCCCTTTGTTTATTCTTCTGGCTGTAGAAGTGCTTGTCTGGTAGTTTTTGAGGTTTGGTTGTTGTCTGGGTTTTCTTAGACACTTTAGGCAAATATTAAATTGCAATTAAATTGTCAATGCCTTCACAAGAGGCATGATTTTATCTGAGGTACATTGTGATTTTCCTAATAATAAACCCAAAGGATCAACATTTCCCTTCTGGCTTATTCTTTGTTTGAAAAGTTAATTGTTCCTGAAGTTTGCTGGTTTTGCAGTGATCGTTTGTAGGTCATGAAACAATGAATCTTCAAGTCACATCATCCTACTGTCTCTCCAGTGTGTTTCTGTGCCACTTTCAGCTCTGCTTTGGTTTGATCTAACCAGATGGCATCTCACAAGATGCTAGACATGAATATTTCATATGGTTTAGAAACTGTTTTGCCTCACTCTTCAGTGGTAAGATGTGTTGATTTAAGACTTTTCACAACTTGAGATACTTCGGGCACAGTGCTGCAACTTAGGCCAAAGACAGCAGAGCATTGTTGTCATCTCACAAAGTGGGAAGCAGAGGATGTTTTGGACCGCTGGAAAAATGGAGCTGAAATTTTCTGCTAAGAGAAAAAAAAAGCATTTTTCAGGCAGGAATCTTCTAGTCTAGCTGTACTTAAGTTACATCTTCTGGACATAACTTGGAAAGTGAGAGGCATTAGCAATTTTTGTTCCATTGAATCAGCAGCCAAGTTAATCTCACACCTCTGAGCCAGTGAACACTTGTTTTCATTTGAAGTTGGTCTTACTTCAGTTTAGGCCATTTCTAACCCTGTTTTTTTTATTTACAGTATCAAAGTCTTCACCCACTGTATCTTGTGATATAAATCAACTAACAGTCACCTACCTTTATCATTTTTCACTCATACTTTGCTTTTGCTCCTCTTTGGAGACATGAGTGTTTTCTTTTTTTCTAGGTCTGTGTTTTTCTTAGTGGATAATCAATACTGAGATGCAAGTGCTGCACTGAAACTCTGGAGCTTGCAAAACCACCTTATTTGGTTTCTTTGGCTGCACATGAATTTTTATTTTTTTAGCTATAAGCCTTCTCAGGGGCAATCCAGCATCAGATTAAGACACACAGAGCTTGATTCAGTTGCCCACACAAAAAAATTCAGTACCATTCAAGATGTCTTAGAGCACTCTGCTTAACCTCCAGCTCCTGCTTCAGAAGGTCACAAACCCACTGTAGATGCTATGTAATTTCTGCCAGTCCTGTAAATACACCTGAGATACTCTGAGGCATCTCCAATGACACTTGACACTTGCGTATCAATTGGTTAAATGTAAGTGTCTGTGTGTGGGTTTCTACCTGTGAGCTGAGTGTCTAAATTCCCATTAGGGTCAATGGAAATCCAGTCAGTAGAGACTAGAGAGCATCCAATTGACCGGACCTGAAGTCTCCACTTTGGGGTATGTAATCATCATGCTTCTCTTCTTGACTTTCATATGACACATTTTTCAGAGCAGGATGTGTTTTGCTCTTTAGTGAGACTGCTGGAAACTAATTTAAACACTGCACACCAGACACGAGTCACATATGGAAGGAACCATGTAGCAAGGGACTGGGGATCCGGGACTTTCTTTCCAGCTAGAAAGCGGCTGACACCTCAAAAAGGAAGGCAAATTCCAAAGTGAAAAATTCCTCCTTAACCCAGCTATGCTGCTTCTCTGTCCCCCAGCACATGCTTTGCAACCTCCTGGAGTCTTTGATGGTCCGTTTGTACAAATGAGCTGTTGTAGTCCCTCAAGCCACACTTTATATCAATGTATACCTGCTTTTGTTTAATTTATGTTCTCCATCATACGATACTCTTGTTAGGCACAGACTCCACACAGAATCCGGTAGGTATAGATTCCCATGTAATATCAGTTTGCAGGTAAGTAATATCAACCCCTCTTCAGGAAGATGTGGGTGGCAAGATGTGAATGGTGGTGGAAAAAGAGCTGGGAGTTGAAGTCAGAGATCCAAGATGATAAGGAAGATCAAGCAGGTGTATCACAGGGCAGAAGAAAAGAAATAAGAAGGAAGAATGAGATGGGTGGGAGAACACTGAAATAAAGGAGAAGAGGGAATAGCAGGTATTCTGCTGCAGAAGCAGTGTCATATGATGCTGGAAAAAATAGAGGATAAAGCACAGAAGGTGGAGCTGGTCCTTTGGCTGGACTACAATGTCTCCCCAGGATACCAGGGAAAAAAAAAAGAACAGTGTTGAGATTCACAAGAAGTTTATGAAAGCAAAAGAAAACATTTAGACTGTGTGTGCTAAAGCAATTTAAAAAGCAGTGTAATTTTGCCCTAATGGCAAAACAGGATGGGGGGTACAATATCTCTGCCCTCTGACACACCAGCCCTGCAGGGCTGGAGGCAGAGCAGCTCCTGGGTGACTGAACCCCAGCGTCTGCATTTACAGACACATAATCTAGTTCAAAACCTGTCAATGTCTGTCACAAATGTAGTTTGTATGCCCTCCACACCAACCCCCACCCCTTACCATCAAGACCCTGAAGTTATTAGTCAGCCTTAGGACATCCCTATTCGGCTGGTTAGAAATCTTCTGGATTAAATTTTTCTGAGCCAATTTATACCACTTGGTTTTGCACCAGAACTGGCTTTTCACTTAAATAGTTCTCCCCAGTGTTTCCCTCCCTGCTGTATTTATAGACAGCAGTCATGTTCCCTTGCAGCCACTCTTCTGCCAGACTAAACAATTCTTGTTATGAAATAGGGCATGTAAAATAGACTCTCCATTCCCATGGTCCCTTCAAAAAGTCCTTCGAAAAGTCCTTCCTTTCACCTAGTCCACACTGAATTTGTCTTTTCTGAACAGTCGGATGTGATCACTGTTTTTCAGAAAGGCTGGATGGATGGCAGTGTTTACTTAGGACCACAGCTGCACAGCACAGATCCCTAAGACCTGCTTTCAGCCTTGCCAGTCATTGCGCACTCACATCACCCATAATGGATATCCGTCATGGTCCCTATATCCCGTTTCTGCTTCTCCCAGTGGAGTACTTGAGGAGACGTGGATTTTCAGGCTCAGCCATTCAGCCTGCAGATTCT
>NW_010233783.1:0-6034 GCF_000690775.1 Eurypyga helias
TAAACTCCATGAGGTTGGCAGTGAAGGAGAAGACAAGGCCTTCTCCAAACAACCAGAATAAGCCTCAAGTTCACAGATCCTGGTCGTCATGGGGGAACTTTAACCACCCCAGTATCCCCAGGTAGAAGGACAACACAGCATCAATCACGTAATCAAGCAGACTTCTGGAGTGCATTAATAACAACTTCCCAACACAGACTATCAAGGAACCAACAAGAAAAGGTGCTCTGCTGGACCTCACACTTAAAAACAACAAAGAACTGGCCAGGGACACGAAAGGCAGAGGCAGCATTTGCTGCAGTAACCATGAGAGGATGGGCTTCAGGATGCTGAGAGGAGGGAACAGAGCAGATAGCAGGACCATAGGATTCAGGATTTCAGGACAGCAGGCACCACACTTTTCAGAGATCTGTTAAAAAGCATCCCATGGGATAAGGCTCTGGATAGAAGAGGGGTCAAGGAAAGCTGGTTGATATTCAGGGATCACTTCCTCCAAGCTCAAGAAAGGTCCATCCTGACAAATAAGAAATCAAGCAAAGGCAGCAAGAGGTCTGCATGAATGAGCAAGGGGCTCCTAACTGAACTCGGATATCCAAAGGAAGCATACAAGAGGTGGAAGTACTAATTTCCCTGTTAGTCTTCCAATGCCTTATAAAGTCTGAAGTACGGAACACTTTGATTGCCAATTTATTTCTAAATGATCCTTCTGACAAAACTAGAACCCACTGCATGTGCCTCTGGACAGACCTGCATCAGCAGTTCTTGGGGGAACCATCAAGACCCAAAGTCTCCAGAGAGAAACAAAACCTTCATTTCAATAAAACATATAGAAACAGAACAAGAAGTCTATTGATCTCCACACAAACATGAGGATCTTTTTGAAGAAAATTGTATGTATTTTCAAGGTCTGAAACTGTGTGTTGCAAGGAAACAAACAATACACCACAGAACCCCGAACCAACACCATGGCATTAATAATTTTGTTGTTTAATAATGAGAAAAAAAAAATCTCTTTACTCCTGTGCTAAGTGGCCTAACATTTATTCACATGTTACTACACTTCAAAAAAACCTTTTCTTCTTACTATAAGCTAGAATAAAATGTCAAGTCAGCAATTCTGTGTACTAATAATATAAATATTTAATATCTACCAAACAAGTCGTAGGAATGTTTCCTCCCTAATGCCCTCAAGAGATTCCATCAGAGACATGAGAGTTGTCACACCGTGACCGCTCTGCACAGGTTCTGGAGGGTTTGTGCTACTACAGCGAAATGATAATCACCCAGTCAAGAAATATGCTGCCTCCAAGACACTGATCATAATCAGCACAAAGATAAGTCATCTTTCTGTGATTAAATGATTTGTCAGTCGGATCCTAAAAATGATTTGTGCATCTACAGATGTAGCAAAAGCATGTAACTCCAACACATTTGCTTCCACAGCTGAAACATCTTAAATGAAAGCAGTCATTGTTCTTTTAATTTACTTCTGAACTCTTCAGAGACGCCATCAGCTGAAGCAAGACACTTCTGCTTGAGTATTGCTTTCTGAGCCTTTTGTTAATAAACCACACTTAAGGTAAAAGAAATTTGAGAAAAATAATTTCAGGCTTTCCCCTTTGCTTTGGTCCGTGCACTTGACAGCATTTCATAAAAACTTGTGTCACTGCTTCATGTTTGAGGTAGATCAAGTTTTCATCTTTCCTCAGTTCAACAGAAAGGGGAAAACAACATTTCAAACAACTGTAAGGTACAAAAATAACTTGGAGTAGTACTAAGGGCATGTATGGTACTAGAAACTCGCTTTTTGAAACTCACTTTTGAGAACTATCATAGAATGGTTTGGGTTGGAAGGGACTCAAGACCATCTAGTTCCAACCCCCCTGCCATGGAGGGTTGCTACTAGCATTACATACAGTTATTCGGAACCCCTTACTTTATTCTTGCAGTGAGACCCCAAATAAAGAGCATGAATACAAACTCTCTTTCCACACTGATCATACAAATAATGGTCTATTGGGTGTGACTAGATAACCAACAACTTAAAATAAATTTTGTATGGGTTATTTTGTTGGTTCAGTTCATATCACAGTGAGGGAAAGAAATCATAAATATCATCTAAAAACATTTCCACAGAGAGAGGGAGAGAAAGAGGATAAAGCAGGTTTCCATGGTTACTTTGTTAACCATCTCCATTTTGCTGTTTATATAGTTTAAAAACTACAAGACACCATAAACAAGAAGAAATGAAATATTTATTAAGATCTACATTACAGAAAGCTCCCACCGTATGTCATGTCTGTTTCAACAGCTGACTGTCCGATGAAGCTCTAAAAGACGCGCTGACATCTAGTAGTTCCTGCTGCTGTCAAGCACATTATATAGGCCAAACCCTTGCTGAACACGCACGGAGGAAGCCCGTGAATCAAGTTCATTTACTAATATTTCATCTGTAATTTATATTCAGTAGAAGATGATCCCTTGCCTTGAGACCAATAATAAAATTGCAGGCGCATCACTTGAGCCAAAGCTCTTGCCTGGCTGTCGGCTAAAACTAACTGACCACCACAAAGGCTGCTCCCAAGCTCCATCCATCCCAACAGCTGCAGTTTCAATCATTTACTTCTAATGCAAAAGAAACTCCTCTTGAGTCATAAGCATAAATGAAAGGTTAGTTCTGTACAACAGCACTTTTCAGCAAAACTGTCATCTAAATCAGGTCATTTTTATTTTTATTTCCTGGAAACTTTTTAGCTAGGCTTGGGGGACGAATGACAAGTAACTGATTCCACTAGTACTGGGAAGACTCCAGACTCAAACTCAGAAGCCCAGAAGTTCCATACAGAGTCTCCAGCACAGGAAAGTCTGAAGGTATTTTGGAGTCCCTGGTATTTGGATACCAGTTTCATTCTGTTAAAAGGCAGCACTTCATCTTGGGTCCTGCATGCATAGTCATCATGCAGCAACAAAGCAAAAATAAACCCAAGGTAGCTAACTCCAACACTGACAGCAGCTCTGCAGTACTGATTTGCAGTACGAGGTGGTAAGTAGAATCACTTAGGTAGCAAAAGGCTCCTAAGATCAAGCCTGACCCTTAACCTAACACTACCAAATCCACCAGTAAACCATGTCCCTAAGCACCACATCCACAAGTCTTTTAAACACCTCAGGGATGGTGACACGAGTAGTACAGTACAGTCTACTGAAGTAGCATACAGACATTTTTCTAAGCAGCAACGTTGTTCCTGCTGTATCCTAGACAAGAAGCATCCTGGAAACTGTTGTGCAGCTTGAACACAATCAGCCTGTCTACCATCCTACAGGCAAACTTCTGCATTTCACTGTTGCTGTGTGCCTGTAAAAATTTCTAGCAGTGACCATATATATTTAGATACGTATTATATTAATATATTTGAGTTTGGCAGAAGTCAAAGAAAAACATTACTGAAGTTTACACTCAAATGTTAGCTGCCTTCCATTAATAAAAAAAAAATTAAGGTCAGTATTTAAAACTACTCTGCCTCACTAGCAAGTTGTAAGTGTCTAATATTTAATATTTTCAGACCAATAGTTTAATCCAGATTTGAAAAGCAATTCATTGTACCAAAATGCTAGATACATGTTGAAATAATCTCTAAATCTACCAGAACAGTCTCCGAAAAAGCACTACACACGGAATACCATTATCCTTATAGCTAAAGATAATATTCATTGCATAATATTAGTATTCCCAAAAAAATAGTTGAACAACACTTATTACTTATACCTCCTGATTCTCTTTACATCAGTCAAGCTGGAATTCTGCTTTATTTAATGCTTTCTAGGTTTGGCATAACATCTTGTAACTCAGCCAAGCAAACCACATTTCGTTATTCCCATAGAACAGAAGAGCAGAGGCTGACTTGAAAGCGAAGTCACTTTCCCAAGTGTCCAGCTATGATGCCTGCAAGAACACGCTAAATTATCTCCAGGAGAAACCAAACAAGAACTGTATGACAGCTGATAAAAAGCATTATCCTTTGGTTGCCATGACCTTAGCTCGTTTCTCAGCACTGCAATTACATGTTTGGGATATACTGGGAAGTCTACAGCATGTTACTTCACTCTCTTATTTCAGACAGTAAGATGAATAGAAGTCTGTAGGTTTTGACCAGCCACCCCTTCAAAAATATGAGTTCTACCAATTATTTATTTGTGACCTTTAAGATGGAAGTCTGCATGAGATTTTGATTCATATGGCCTAATTTCTTAAGGAGCTAGAAGGTTTCCCCTTAAACTGCATATCATAAACAACATACAGCTGCAAAAATGTTAACTAACATAGTTTGTACATAATTAATCTTACCGTAGCTGCTTAAAAGACCACATTTTACTACAATTGCATTTACATGGGCAGATTATAAATGTAAATAGGGGAACTAAGAACACATACAGTTTGAAAAAAACCCACACCACCACAGTATTTACTTTTTTTTCTTTACCCTAAATTTGTGTCTGTGATAGAACAATTCCAAATGCAACAGTTACTTCCTGTCCTCTTTTATCATCTGTTCTTGGTGTTACATAAAGAGCTTATACTAAATATCAACGTTGAGCTCTTATATAGCATTCTTAATCCATAGATCTCACAGCATTTGACAAAGGATGATCATTATCCCTGCTTCATCTATGAAAACAAAAACAAACATGGAGATCTTCAGGGTGAAATTTGGATCTCACTGAATTCCCACAGTGAAGCTAGGATTGCACTTTACATCGCAGTTTCACCAGTCAGCCAGAACAGCATTCATATCCGCAGACAAATTCCAAAACCTTCCATAACACTGGTAGCCTGTGATTTGCACTCAGCAACTCCACACACCACTTAGGAATCAATTCAGAGAGAATATGGCTTTCAGTATGGTATCTTACTCAGCTTCACTAAAACACCTCCCACCCCACATAGCCAGCGCTTCATAACCGTGTACTCTGACTTCTCCTGGGCATCCTGCTTACAGCTCTGAACATGCTAACATTGCCGTCAGTGCTGTAAATAACTGCAGTCAAGTCCTCTACTCGGGCTTTACTACTGAAATCAATACTGCTGCAGACAGAGACACAGATATCAAGGTGTAATGACGCCACTCAGGTCTCAAAATATTTTCAACTCAGCACTGAAACCCTCAAAGCACCTGATCTGTGGGTAACTAGACAGGAGTTACCAAGCCTCCTGCCTTCATCCTTTCCTCCCCTCTTTTACATTTCTCATGGCCACTCTTTGCACCTTGCTCTAAGGTGGATGTTTAAACTCCTTAACTCTACCAATGCCACCGGACTATTCCGAGAACCTAGAACCGAGTCTGCGTATTGGAGCTTGCGCAGTTAGGGACAAAGAACGAAAGCGGACTGGGCACTAACGACCACAGAAGTTACTGGGGTATCGATCCGATCGAAACTGCAGCATGCTACCGCAGCGCCATCAAGCAAGCAGTAATGCTACCTACCCCAGTAACTGCCCTGATAACGCCCTACACAGGCACGGTGATCTGAGGGAACGTCGTAACTTCTAACCTCGGGGTAAAGTTTAGGGGTTGTTGTTTTGAAATGCTGTATCACCCCAAAACCACTTTGGAGCCAGGCAAAGCCAAGGAAGCTGACCCCATGTGCAAAGATGAGCTGAAGATCCATGATAGTCAGGAGCGGATTCAGAACACTTCAGTCCCTGAACACTCCGCGCAGTCAGGCAGCTGAGGAAAAGGATTGCACTCAAATTTTCCTGCCTGTAAGGGCTAAGAAGGTCATCATCTGCCACGTTAACCCAGACGGGTTGCTGTGAGCAGCTCTTCCTAGAATCCCACGAGCTCCGTGGCCTACCTACTGCCTGAACTGCCACTTTCCGTAAGAGAGGGCACAAAAGCAGAAGATGCCCAATTAATCACATCTTCTGGGACGCACATTTCCTAGAACGGGACCCTCTTCCAAAACCGCAACGGCAGCCTTACGGAGCCCCGTGCCATTCATTCCCCGGGAGGCCGACCCCGCACCAGACCGCCGC
>NW_010233784.1:0-12808 GCF_000690775.1 Eurypyga helias
TCGTGGTGTTTTGCTAGCCGGAATTTAACCACAAGAGGAGGTAACCATCACAATGCTTAAGTTTATTTTCAAACAGGAGCATGTAGGATATTTGATGACAGCCTGATGGGTACCTTTCCTGATGGGTACTATTTTCAAATCAAATACAACCCAGCAAAACAATAGTATTCATAAAAATGCTTACCTTCATGAACCCCTCGCTTTTCAACTTGTGAAGCTTGGAGGCAGCATTGTGAAGACGTTTTCGTTGAGAATTCAAAACTGAATCCATCACTTGCCACCATGTGCGACAATTCAAGATAAAGGCCAAACCGACAACACAGGTAACTGATATAAGAATAACATTCACTGTCATGTTGGCTGGTTCTACATTAAAAATTGCCAGCAGAGCAATCGCAGAAACAACGCAAGACAATATGAACAGGAAAATCACAAATGATGGGAGACAGCAAGTTTTCTTCCATTTCTTTTTACCTAGAAAACAAGTATTTGCTATTAAAACAAATATGAAAGGTAATTACAGGTGACTACAAAAATCTATTAGCTTCCATACTTCTCACAAAACACAAACTAGCATAAAAGGTTACTGCAGTGCTACCGTCCAGTCACAAGCGTAAAGAAAAAGTCATCTGAATTTGCCAAAATTCTTGGAAATTGTGAAGCAGAAATATTCCTTTAATCTCCTGTTAATTTCTGTAGTTTCAAGAAATCCACAATGGATGGAAATGATCTTTATTAAACAGATTTCATATCAGTGGTTCATACGATAAGTTGTGGATGCCCCATCCCTGGGAGTGTTCAAGGCCAGGCTGGATGAGGCTTTGAGCAACCTGGTCTAGTGCAAGGTGTCCCTGCCCATGGCAGGGGGGTTGGAACTAGATGGTCTTTAAGGTCCCTTCCAACCCAAACCATTCTGTGTTTGTATGAAATAAGGATGAAAAATTCCAGCTATCACTTTCATAAAGAACATTCCGTGATTTTGAGAAAGAACAATGAAGAATAAGTTGTGTACAGCACTTTGTATGCTTTTTCCCACCCTCTGCAAGATAGGAGAGTCCAAATATTTCACTTTGTGAGAGGAGACAGTATCTAACAGATTCCTTAATTTGTGGTCAAGGTCAAAATGAAATGAAAAGTAACTGACTGAAACTGAACTCAAAATAGAAATATGTCCTCTATGGATTGAACGTTGCCCTCAAGAACTGCCTTTCTCAGCAATATCATACTTTCCCCCACCCACCCACCCACCCCCAGAAATCTGCAGGTGGAACAGAATAGAAAGATTTGCTCCAAGTGGATCAAGTAGGAATATTTCATCCAGCACTGAACACAGCATTTTACGGCTTTGGACCAGCATGTTGTATCCATTTATTATTTCCAAGAATAAGTAGTGGTCACTCATAAAAGCTCCGAATAAAAATTCTATTTAACTAGACAGAAAATTCTTTTAGCAATACACAAAAGTATACTTTTCCCTTTTTCTGATTCAGACACAACGACTTAAATTCTATGGAAAAATACCATGCTGCATCTAAAAGGATGTAATATATACACTGCCATTGCTACTTCTGAAAACTACTTCACAGAAAATACTCCTTTATGATATTAATAAAATCAAGATAAGCGAAGAAAACAGGCATTTTTCTCTCCAAAACAATACAGAGTCCCCTTGTGTATGAATTTCTGCATGGCTACAACAGTTTCTAAAAAGTGCTTGTAATGTGCAAAACAGGACCCCTGATAACAGTGCACTGAAATGGAATAATTGGAAATGTCATTCAGGTAATAAAAACCTTGTGTATCTTCTGTCTTGAAAACTCGAAATAGCCTTGTTGCTAAGAAACCAAATTCCCTTTCACATGCATCAGAGAGGGTAGCAATCATCTCAGCCAATGAAGTTTCTCCACCTACACTGGACAGTCTATTGTAGTCCGTAAACAGAAATCTGAAAGAGAGAACACACGTATTTTGCATACTTTAGAAACCTTTAAATACCAAACCAAAAATCTTCCTGCATCTGAAAATTTTTTCAAGTGGCACATAATATAAAATACTTAAATGCCTATTTTTTTTTTAATCTCTACATGGAATTTAAGTATTTATGTCTATATTTCTTCTTCTCTTATCAACCTCTTTGCCCCACTTCCTATTCCAAAACTTGATTCCTTGAAAAGATAAAACACAGCACCTCAGATGGCAATAAAAACATAACAGCATCTTTATGATGGCAAACACAATATTCACAAGTATTTTTAAAATTGCATTCTGAGCTATTTTGAAGTATTTATGGAGGATTAAAAAAAACAACACAGAATAACAAGATGACATAAAAGCACCATGAGGTTAAAACACAAGTGTATAATCAACAGGAGTAAAACAAAGCTATCAACACATACGGCATAAATTTTCTTGCTTTCAGGTAAAGTTTGAGCAATCTGATGCTCTACTTACAGGGGGCTGAGGAAAAGACAGACAACCAAAAAAAAAGATCATAACAGAAGTAACCAGTGAAATAAGCACTAAACATAATACACAGTAAGCTATACCAGAAAACTAAATTCTTGTCTTACCTGTTATAAATTTTTATTACTAAGAGTCAACCCCCCAGTACTAAAAAGCAGTAACTTACACCGACTTTGCAGGGAGATTTCTTCACACTGAAAAATGTAACTACGTGATTGTCTAGGGCTACTGTTTTTCAAACCAGAATCTCAACCGCTTTTCACTGCACATTAACACACACAGTTTGAAAAGCATCAGTGAGCCTGAATTACTCATTCAAGAGCAAATAAATGAAGGAACTAACCTGACAGGTAAAGCTTTTGTGGTTTGCTCTGGTAATTCTGGTGGGTTCACAAACATGAGTTTGAGAAGTAACTCTAAATATCCAATATGTCTTGCCAACCTTGCACTTAGTACCCAGGCCCAGCTCCAGCTCTCACCTTCTCTTCGGCCACCAAAGTAAATTACAGCTAAAAAAAATAAAAATTAAAATAGATGTAACGGCTGTATTTTAGTCAATGTTCACCACCAAAAGAACCAGGAAGTCTGAACAGATAAGGCATGGAGTTGCCTAAAATGTGTTGGAAGAATTTGTAGCAGTTATGGCTAAAAATTAGAATGGTAAGAGTAACATAATGAAGTTAATGTACAAAATTCTTCTTTGTTTTCAAGAAGGCCCTTGCACAAACTACATGCAAAACACAAGGAAAGGGTCCAAAAGGGTCTTTTTCCCCCCCCCCACAGAAACATTTGGTATTTTTTCTGAATCATAAAGCACTTCTACAAAACAACACTGAACTCCAAAAATAGATAAACACCTTCACAAACTTCATATAAAAGACAACTTACTAAAGAAAATGTAGAGAACTGCTAGTAAACTGAGTGACACCGCTATTCCAAGCTTTGCATCCACTGTGAAAGCAAGCAACAAGCCCAAACCTCCACACAGCACAAGCGTGAGGAATACAATAAGCCAGGAGAACTGAAACAGAGGTTCGATCTGCTGTCCTGCAAAAGTCTTCATTTCGTCTAAAACACAAATACAAAGACTAGTTAACAGGCTGAATCATTCTAGAACAAAAAACAAAAATGGTGTTCTCTTCATCTTTGAAGAGAAACACTTTTTCACTAGACTCTAAAATTTTCCCCTATTACGGATCCAAAAAAAGACAATGATGTTTGAATTCTTCAACCATTAGTACTAAACCCTGCTTTCATCCACGCAACGAATGAAAGCATTTAAATGCATAATACTTGCACTGTTTGCTGCCGATTTTCTACCTTTAAAGGCATATTAAAAAAGCCATACCATTTCCTATCCTCCTTCAAAAGTTTAAAACGTTTTACAACACCAGGAAAAATAAATCCATCACATCTGTCAAAAAATCCCAACGCCCAAAATCTCCATCACTGAAATATGGACCATGTTCCTCAAATAGTCAGATAAAAGAGCACAACATAAAGGCTTCATTTTTTGTTTGCTGCTTCATATTTTTTAAAAACAGGATGTCCCGAAGAAACTTGTTAAGGATGCATTGAATAAGAAACATTAATACACAATACAAAATAAAAAGATGAACGAAGAACAGGAAGGAAATACTGAAAGTATTTTAAAAACATGAAAAGCTCATCAGCAGTAAAGACCACTGTCAAAATGCACACCACTTTCTGATTGCGGGGCATGAGGTGATCAAAACAAATGCAGAGACCCCCTTTTGACTAACACGGCTTTTAAAACCAGAAATCACTGAAAGTAAGAAACGTCAAAACTGGTAAACGTATTTTGATTGATACTGAAACATTTCAGAAAAACACCCTTTGTTAGAAAAAGCTAAAGCTGTAGTAAGATGTCTATTGCCACAGTGAAAAATATTGACTCTTCTCATACACTGCATTTGCTTTCCTATATCATTTCAGAAATTTCAAAAAGCTCAAAATAAGGGAAAGGGGGGAGAAAACTAGGTGCAGAGAAAAGGCACAGAGAAAAAAAAAGTATTAAAAGCCTCAAGTTTGTACTTAAGCTTCAAAAAATAAAAAAATATGGCCTGTAGGAGGCCCAATCTTACTGCAACAAAAGAGGGCTGAACCTGATCTGACACACCGACACCTCCGGCAAGGCCCGTTTCAGCAGTCGTGTCTTCAGCAGGCCCTAATGGGTAGCTTCACTGCTGCCAGAAACCCACAGGACAATAGACAGCAAGACTTCAAGATTGTTTTGACAGTGTATAAATGAACACAGCAACCTATGGATGAACTGACCACGCGAAAGTTTAAATCCTTTAATGAAAGAAACAGAGACTGGGCACACAACATGGACCAATGGATGTTGCAAGAACTAGTAATCCCCATGTGATGCTTTTCATAAATGGATTTCAACCTCCAGAAAAGGCTAAATCAAACCTTACCTTCCAGTTTCTTAAGCAGGAAAGATTTTCCACTTCCCCACTGTGCATATAAGCCTACACAGATAGGTGGCTGCATGGTCGGTTCACTCAGAATATCAGCCAAAGCACTGCTGTACAGGTCGTAACCCAGCATGTCCCCGTCAGATTCCGTGGGAGACAAGTGTCCTGTAATACAAACACTGTGTTACAGAACTCTGCTTTAAGAAACCTTTTCAATATGGCAGTTTTCATACATAAAACCATGACAGGTTCATCTACATTTGTATACATATTACTTCCATATAATAGTTACTATTGGTACATTCTTCTTCAAAAGTAAGACACCCATGTAAATGTTAGGTAATTACCAAACTATCAGAGCTTACAACAAAAGACTCAAAATCCAAAAATCACAGCAAGTCAAAGAAAATAGTTCTGACATAAGCAAGACTGAAGTAAAAACAAACGGTCAAAAGTTGTACAGTACCCAGTGTCAAAGGGAAAGGGTGAAGAAAGTCAAACATATGTTTGACTTTCGCTAGTAGTTTAGAATGAGAATTTTTTTTTTTTTGGCAATTTACTTGGGGTTTTTAGTTTTCCCATTAGTCGCAACATTAAAAAAACCTGAAGTTACCACTTTTCAATGCAGAATTTGAATAAACTGGATTCTCAATAAACAAGTGATTAAAAAACAATACAGGAATTTGATGAAAACTGAGGAGGTTTTTTGAGGTGAATGATTCATGGAACAATCTAAGTTTTGATCTGAAGAAAATACAACTACTTCTACTTACTGGCTCCAAATATCTGTGTTAAAATACTCTTCTGGTGGCTACAGTCAATATTGTAAGGTGTTTCTCCTGTTTTGTTAGGTCTATAAAGCAATCGACCATCTTTTGGATTTCTTAAGAGCAACTCAGCAAGTTTTCGGCTTCTTCCACGAATGGCAATATGAAGAGGAGTATCTCCTTTCTGCAGTTAAGTGAAAAACTAGTAACATCTAATATGAATTACAAAGATTATGAAGAGACCATATGTTCCACATAGTTTCAGATGCACTATTTACTTGAAATACATCTTAAGGTATTCTCAACAGCACTAACATACTACAGCAAGTGTTTTTTCCTTCTAAAAAAGCATTACAAAAGTTTCAGAAAAGACATATGAAAAGGCAGTTCTTACGATGCTCTCTCTAAGGCACTACAGTATTTTACATATTCACAGAGTGGAAGGAGTTGGAAGGGACCTCTAGAGATCAGCTAGTCCACCCCCCCTGCCAGATCAGGATCACCTGGAGTAGATCACACAGAAACAAGTCCAGGTGGCTTTGGAAAGTTTCCAGAGAAGGAGACTCCACCACCTCTCTGGGCAGCCTGTTCAGTGCTCTGTCACCTCACAGTGAAGAAATGTTTCCTCATGTTCAGGTCGAACCTTCTGTTTTCCAGTTTATGGCCATTTCTTAAATGTTTATTTTAAGGTTCATGAAAACTGTAGTCTCTATTTAGAAACAAGTGTCTACTAGCAAATTCAGGGACTTGTTAGGGAGTATCTCTTGTTCCAGTAAGAATTATTTCTATATCTGCTCAGACTTCTCCAAAAAGCCTTCTGGTAAAAGTTTCCTTATTATATCAATTCAACATTATTACTTATTTGCCCTAAATACGATAGTAAAGGTTAAAAAAGTATCAAAAAAGTTTTCCTGTATTTAAAGGGTTTATCACTGAAGTAGGTAATGCATAAGAGAACTTGTCCCAAGTGCTGTCCGTGGCATCACTTACTTTAATGGCTATTAATCAAAAGCAAACATCAGTGACAAGTAACAACCATTTTCAAGCGTATCTGGGAAATTCTTATTCCTGACCTCATATTACTGAAAGCACTTGAATACAAAAAAACCCCTAAATATTAAAGGTGGGCATAAACTTACATTTAAGTATTCTGATCTATTTAATTGTTCAGCATCTGAGAAGTTCTTTTCCTGTTTTAGCCTTGACAGCTCACTACAAAACTCTGCTGCAGGCTAAAATGATTGAATATACTAAAGACAACAAGGAAATATCCTTTACCTTGTCTACAGCAGAGACCTTAGCTCCTTTGTCCAAAAGCAGCTCTACTATTTCAATATTTCTCATCTTGGTTGCCTTTATAAGTGGTGTTTCTCCATCCTACAATGGAAAAGTAGGCATAGTAAAAAAAAAAAATCTTCCCAATATACTCAAAACCAAGAAAAAAATAGTGATAGTCTAACAAATTAAATCCCAAAATTTCAAGAGAATTTTCATTTCTGTGCAAGTAACTACACTTGAGTGCATACGCTCTTGACCCTTTTTATTATAGGCTGATTAGGATCGCAGAATAAAATACAGGTGCAAAATACATTTCTGTTAATGACAGTGTTAAACAGAGGAAGAGAAGATTCAGATATAATACAAGGTGTTTGAGAAGAAGCAATTCACTGCAATACAGATTACTTCTATTATTTTTTATTTCCTGCACATGGAACAAATGAAGGTCTGAACTTTTCAGCTTGGCAATATCAGAAGCCTCTTCCCCTACTCTGCAGTAGCACTTGCTCTCTACTCCTTACTGCTGGTCATGTCAATAAAAAGCTGAATTTGGTGTTCTGATCTTAATGCCACGTACAGATGTTAAATAAAGCAAATTATGTCCTCAACTAAAATTCCAATAGTTACCTTCGTACATGTTTCAGTATCAGGGTTGCACTGCAAGATATCCCTCACCATCGTAGCGTTTCCTTTCTCAACTGCCCAATATAAAGCAGTTTTATTATCCTGAAAAAAAAGAGTATTAAATGTTAACAGCACTTTCATTCAGCTGGATTAACGTCAAGACTGTACATAAAATATAACCACTATATTGAAAACAGCACAATACAGCAAATTTTAGCACCATTCAGGGCAAATGGAAATGCTACCAAATTTAATTTGTACACCAATAGAACCTGGGAGGAGGGAAAATCTGGCTGTAGAATACAAATCTGTTTTAAAACCCTATGCAAAATATACTAATAGCTGTAACACTCCAAGTAGATTCAAATTGTCTTGAAAACAGTTTGCAAAACTATATAGGGGTACTGAGCTGTAACTCAAATATATATGTTTTCTAATGAAAAAAAACAACTGTTGTCTTTTTTACTCCTATTATGTAATAGTCATGCTTCTCTGCTGCTTACAAATATAATTATCTCCTATTAGAACATGAACAGATTAACCACTTCCAGGCCTTTAAAAAAAAGTTCCATTTTCTTCTCAACTTCACAGTATAGCCTACTAAGAGTGTTGTACTGGGAGGTGGCTGGCTGCCCTAAAACAAGCTGGAAAGCTGTAAAAGTACATGGACATGAAAGTCAGCACAAAGAACCAGAACACAGATCAGCCACACACTGTGTCACTAAACCAGGGAAACCATTCAAAGTAGCAAATCTGCTTGCGTCATCTTTTTTTTCCCAGTGATGTATGCTCTCCCAGGAAGTCTACACAACTACAATGTTTTTGCAGTCTAGCAACTGCACCACAACTCTTTGTTTGATGCACACTTGTGTGGAAACATGAAGAAAAGCCTCTGAACACACATCTGCTTCCAAGCAGCAATGTCAAAGTCCCCCTCTCAGCTTTATCCCTTGCTCTCCCCCACTTGTGGTTTCCACAGCAAACTGAGTTTAAAGCCTTTCTTGCCACTTTAGCAAGCCTGGTCACCAAGAATTTCTTCCTCTCTGGTCACCTGGGTTTCACATCCTCTGTCCTTCAGTCAGGTGGCTTCCAACAAGACACCAGCCTGAGGATGCAGACTCCTCACCAGCAATATCAACTGCAGAGCCAGGCACTGGCCTGCCTGATGCACAGAGCTGGGCCTTTCCCCCTCAGCTGAAGGGCTGAGAACACCACCTGAGCCCTCCACTGCCCCAGCACTAACATTTTATCTGGTCAAAGTATCCCCTGACTGGTGTCCATATGAACGGATGAGCAGCAAGGAACACAGTTGCTGGAAAGCTGGACAAGACTCAGTCTTTCCAGAACATCATGGATTTGGGCAGGCAGCAAGTCTCCCCAGAACAGGTCTGGCTGGCAGACAGGTGCTGCAGTGCCAAACAGCAAGGGAGGTGCTAGTCACTAGTGTGAACCACAGATTTTGATACTGCTGGTTCTGATCTGAAGCACACAGCTAGAATCTTTCTCCGTGGCAAAACCACAAATGTATTCCCTAGATTATCCACTGCAAGTGGCCCTACATACACCCTCACGTGTCAGAAATCACAAGCCTCCCAGCCCTGAGGAAGTTGGGCCACCCTGCTGTTTCTGTATTGCCTTGGTCATATCTAGGCGTTGGAAAGCTCCAGATTTTCAGACCCACGTCAGCAACACGCTGAGACACACAATTCCACGTTTCCAACGGCAGGTTAGAAGAACAGAGGCAAACACTACTTCTGCAAACTAAAAACTTCTGGGCTCCTCAAAGAGGCTCTGCATCAATAGCAGGCACCGAAAATCTCTGCAGCTCTCGGTGACTAGTTTTGTGCTCAGACTTGGCAGAACATATGTGCCTGTGAAGGGTGATTCGAACAGCTTCAAGCAAGTGAAAGCAAGTTGAATGTAACAATAAAAACAAGCACCTTGCTGACTAAGAGAGCTTTCGGTAGAAGAATAAAAACAATACCTTAATCAAAGGACCAAAAAAAAGGAAAGAAGGGGTAGGTAGAAAACATGGAAATTGCTGACAACACTATTTAATGTGAGAGGGGAAGTTAGTGAAGGAGACAAGAACCAGCCAAGTAGTGACAGAACTGCACTGACAACAGATATCATCCAGGGTGTGTTGTATTTTAATATCTTGATAATGAATTTAAAATATTAAGTATTACAATAATCATGTTAAGGGTTTCCTAAAGCATTTCATTATTTTAAAGATGTTCAGTAGTACAGATGAAATAAGCTTAATTTACATCTTTTGCTTTTCAACCATTAAACAGATTAACTGAAAAAAATGCTGTTTAACAAGTCGCTGCAAACAAGTCTTAAAAACAGCAGAGCAACATGATGTATTTTTTTATGTTTGATGGGAATCTGAGTTTCCTACAGAGTACAGTGAGCAAGTTTTTCAAGCCCTGTTTTTAGGAACACGGTATAATTTCTTGGTATTCAAATTCTGTCGTACTTACCTGACCTCTGATATCTATATCAGCATATTTATGGAGCAGGGCCCTCACAATTTCAACGTGACCTCCTCTAACAGCCCCAATCAGCACTGTATCGCCACTCTAGAAAAATCATGGAAGAACATTGAAGAGCAATTAATACTACTTAGCAAAAAGGAATGCAACACAGAATAAGTTATAGCCTCAAAATCCACCTTATGCCTGTTTGCACTAAGGAATCTGCACTGATTTCAAATACACAAAAAAAATAGTTAATAGTTTTATCTCTGCAAAAAGTGGGCATGTAGGAGAAAAAATCTGGACAATGTTTTTTAGAGGGTTTTTTTTTTTTCAAAGACATGATATACATCTTTACGGCAAAACAAACACCCCAAAAACAGGTCCAGCTTAAACTACCATCCTAAAAAATAGCACAAATAAATAATGAATATGAAAAAATCCAGCTGTTCTCTAGGTTCACAGGAAGACCAACCAGTCAGTAATAACTTCGTTACAATCAGATAAGTAATTACTCACAGTAATAACCTCTTTACAATCAGATATGAATGTTGGCTGTCTCCTTTAGATGTTTCACAGCTGACAAAAGATCTTCAAGAATTTTAAAGAATTTTATCCCTTTTTTGTGCAAATTTGACTATCCTGTTTACATACACTTTGCTGTTTTAAAGAAAAGAAGCAAAAGGCTGATTTGATCTCCAACTGATCAAAAGAAAAATATATTTTGCTGTGGTAAACGGAGCTGAATGTAGATAAAACAAAGTTACAATTCTGCGAAAGGTTCCTGATTTTAATGCACCTAGGGATATGTCAGAATTTCAGAAAATAGAATCCTGAAATTATCGAATACTTCTATGATGGAACAGGAAAAATCAAAGGTATAGTTGAGTCATAGGTGCAGAATTCAGTTAGAAAGGTCAGTAACAGTAGACCCCCCCCAATCACAGTCATTATGTACCTGGCTGCAAACCAAGAAACGTTCCTTATCAAAAACTACTCTAGCATCTGAAACTAAGACTACACATTGTTGGATGCATTTCTGGAATAGAGTCAGCTGTACTGAAAGCAGTAATTTATCCTTCCCAAAAGCACAGAAACACAGACAGTTGTAGAATTTTGTGACAGAAGAGATGGGAATGGAAATTAAATAATTAAGAGAATACACTGCAAAGTTTTGCTTTGATATGAGCCCAAGATCAAATTTGTTGTCACATGCAACACTGCAGCTCAGTATGTAACCATGAAGCAGACACCTCAAATATAGGCAAAGGCATCCAAAAATACTCTCAAAATTATGAGGCGAATATTATGTGGCTTTCCTCTCTTCTCTGCAACTCCAAGCAATTCAATTTGGGGGCTGGGAGTTAAGCCTCAAAACTGTATTACTGCTTTGAACTAGAACACGGACCTTGACAGAGGCACCCACGTCTCGGTATCTAACCACTTACAGCCCCAGGGAGCAGTGCCTGGCCTGCCTCCGACACTTCGAAAGACCGGACTACTGAGAGCACGCTGCGGACAGTTCAAGGCACGGGTACAAGCAAACAGATGAATCCCTGAGGGGTTACGAGCAGATCCATGCTCTGGTCACTGCTCGTACTGCATGTATGAGCACGTCCCTACCCAACAACGCAATCACAGCTCAGGAACACAGCCCAACTTTCCACGGTTACATGTCTTCCTCTAACTTATGCAAGTTGTCTAGTAAAAGTTTCACTGTAAAAGGTAAAGGTAGATGCTGAATGAAATATACTCTTTTTTAGAATATCCGCTGGTTTACAATTTTCACAGCGCTACCACGTCCACTCATAAGCAAAAACCCCACCCCAAACTGTCACCCAGTTTGGCATTAGCCATACATTCCAGATACAACAACTACACAACCACAAATCATTTCCAAGCCCTGTGGAAACTCACAATTCAAGGATCTACAAGAAAAAGAGTAATTTCGGTAGTTTAGCCTTTACTTTCAGACAGCAGCATTTGCCACTTAACTTGTAAAATGGCAATACATAAAAATACCTCTAGGTGGCAGCAAAATTAGAAAGCCAGAAAAACTACGTACCCACAAATCTACATACACTGATTTTAAACATCTCATTTACATTATTACATACAGATAAACCCACAGTTATAACGAAAATTTACTCACTCTGTCAGGAATGTTCACGTAAGTTCCAGCATCAAGAAGATCCTGCACAATTTCAGTATGTCCTTCCTTTGATGCAATCATCAAAGCTGTATTTCCATCTTTATCTGTTAAGTTGACATTTGGGTTCCTTTTCAGGATTTCTTTTACTGAGTCAGTATAGCCACCCTTCACTGCTACAATAAGTGCAGTCATGGAATTCTTTAAACAAAACCAACAGATGTTATTGTAGACTGGATATCGAAATCATTGTTATATCAACAGTTTAAATACCGTAAGAACACTCACAGACATTAACCATCCAAATATTACCTTAGTTTTATGTTTTACAGTGCACTTAGTTTATTTCTTTTTTCAAAAGAATGTATAGCAAGTACTATAGCAGTGAACACTTCAAATGCAAACAGTAAAGCTCAGATTGGTCTGTTCTCACTCCTGAATGTCACACGCATGGTAAAGTTCCTTGTCATATGAAAACAGAGCATTACCAGAGTACCCAGGACTACCAATACTGCTCACAAAGAGTTTTTTTGAAGAACTTCACAAATAATCATATGAATACCAAAAGTTGTCCTAATTTTCCACTTAAAGAAAAAAAAAAAA
>NW_010233785.1:0-2896 GCF_000690775.1 Eurypyga helias
AGCCCCACCACACAAACCCAACACATCGTTCCAAATCAAAAGCAATTCCCTGCTGCTAACTGCAGCGGAGCCTTTGTCTTTCCTTAGTGTGAGTTTTGGGGCGCTACTTGACCTATGCCTGTGCTTCACCATTCCAGACAGGGCATGGTACTTACCGTCCTCTCAGAATGAAGAAGAGATTATAACCAGAAAAATAACTCTAAGAAATCAGTGTGCTAAACAGTAAAGTTCTAATTTCTTGCTAAAATTATGTTCCAATAATGGAAATGGTTTTCCCTTGCACTCCTCGTGAATTGGAATCTTGAACTCCGCATCCAGGCCTCACCCTGCCAGTCAGAGGCAGGCACTGAAGGTAATTCTCCATGCTCCAGGCGGATCAAAAGAAACTCATTATCAGTCGGTCATCTAAAAGGGTATGACAGCTCCGCATCCAGTCGTTTGGCAGCTTAGACGTAGTCTGGAATGGATCTTTTCTGTTTGTTGTCTGTAATAGCTTTTAGGGCTGGCTCTTCTTCCAACACACAGTACAAATCCTCTGGTAACTAGTACCAGCCACACACAACAAAAGCCAGCTAAATCTGGTGTGAGCTCAGAAATCGATGACTGCTTGCCCTTTTCTCGTGCTCAGATCAGCAAGAGCCTCCCAGGCCGAGGGCTCCCAGCAGCAGCCCCGGGGACAGGGGTTCCCCCAGGCTCCTGTGGAGTCAGTACCCAGAGGAGTGACTTCCCTTCCTCCCTATGGGCTGAAGCTGACCAGCGTGAGCAAGGTGGTGTCACTGGTCCCTTTTGGCAACACCGGCACCTCAACTTCTCTGTGAACCTGAGAACTGGAGCCGAGCAGAATTCCCTTCACAGGCGTTAATGAAAAGAGATCACTTAAGACTGACCTATGCTCATCCTCGGCAAACCCTGGCTTCAGACACGCCTGCAGCTACAGCAGGCCGGCTCCAATTCATGCGGCTTCTCTTTCGGACTAGGAGGAAGGTACCCCCTGCCTGGCACGTGTGCAACCCATCGCTTGCACCGCTCGGCTCTTCGCTCCTTTTCTCCCAGACACACGCATACGTGCCTGCCCTGGCCGCTTTCTCTCAGCCCTTGTGTCTCATAAAGCCTTTTGAAGGAATCGGTGCCCGTGTTTACCTGGGCAGCCTTCGGACGTTCCACTTCCTGCGCGTCAGCATCGCGCTCCCCACGCTCATACGCAGAGCTGGTTCCAGAGGTCACCTGTCAGCCTGTTCCATGTCCTTCACCTGTACGCATAGCTTCCTCGGGGGTGTGAGTATAGTGAAACGAAGTTAACGTCTCCTGTTCTGATAATACAGGCAAGTAAGTGGGAAAGGGAAGGCAATACAGAAACAAGATCCTTCTCTGTTTCTTCCACAGGATTTGCCCAGTAGGTGAAGATGGCAGAAACAGAGGAATGGAGCTGGGAAGGAGGGTGGACAGAAGTGTGGGTTCGTTCTGAGAGGAGGAGGCTGCTGGCTTGGGCAAGTAAGAAAATATGGAACCACTCACAGTCTGCAGCCACTGCTAAAATGATGAAGTGTCGCTGCGTGTTTGGCTGCTGCCAGCAATCCGTCTGCGCAGGGATGTATCTGATCCAAAAGGATCCCCTGAGTCACTGAACTCAGATCCCTGGTATTGCAGACAACCCTTTTTCATTACTCCTTTCACACTCATTCCTAAAACTTGCGCAGGTTCTCATCCCTGGTAAGCTATGGGAAATCTTGTCTAGAACTTCAGCCTGAAGTTTTCTCGGATATTCCGGCTAAGTTAAGAGATAACAGTTTATGCTTTCTTGTTCCTGTACCAACAGTTTTCTTCTGTTGAAAAAGCTCTTCTTGGTGTTCACCCTCAATTTATTTATGTTAGAGTCTAGTACTGATGTTAAGCACCTCATACCGGCATAAGGAGCTTTTTATGGCAAGACAGGTTCGTATGGTCGCAGCCTGTTGGCATGGCCGACTGCGGGGTGAAAGACAGGCATAGAAATGTGGTTTTGAGAGAGCTCAAATTATCTGGGCGATGAGTTGATATGAGCTGTCACACTTCCACTCTGCCTCTGCTTTGCTAAACCATCAAAAGAAACTCATTATCAGCCGGTCACCCTAAAGGATATGACAGCTCCACATCCAGTTGTTCAGCAGTGTAGATGCAGCCTGGAGTGCATCTTCCGTTCCCTCCATGACCCCGCTCTTCTCTCCATGCACCAGCGCGGGTTTGTATTCTTTCCTGGGTGACGGCGGTGTCCCTTTCTCAACAGCAGCAGAGCCCCTCACCACTCAAAATCCATCATCGGATGCAGCGTAGGGTTACACTGTTTATGTTACGGCTTGTGGATGTTCTCCGTAGGCAAGAACCCAGAGTGAAAATTCCCGATTGTATACTTTTCGCATCCTTGCCGAGACCTGCCTTTTACTCTGGATCAAACGGAATCCTGCAGCCTGCGTGTGGAAAAAGGGCTGGTGGCTCGCAGTGCTTCTGCCTGCGAGGTGCCGACCTGCAGCAGAGGAGATGCTCCGCACCTTCAGAGGAATCAGGGATTGTTGTGTCACGTGGGATACCCGGGAGCACGAGATGCGATGCTTTTTTTGCAAAGGTCAGCAAAACCCAAACAAGTAACGACGACTGAGCTGTGGGAGCACACCAGGGCGATCTGACACTTACTTAGGCAAGCGGGAAGAGAACAGCAGTGGCGTATTCCACAAGAATGTGAGGACAGGCATGAATCTGGAGAGTGAGGGAGTGAACGGATCGCAACAAGCAGCTCGGGGCTAGCGGGAGCGCTGCTGCTGACCCTGCGCGCATCACCGCGCACAGAGAACGCGCATCACGTCCAAGAGGAGCCCAAGCCCCTGGGCATCCAGGATGTGCGGAACGCCATCCTGCCCCGCTC
>NW_010233786.1:0-15751 GCF_000690775.1 Eurypyga helias
CTGTTGCGGGGGGACGGGGAGCCGTGACAGCCGGGGACAATAGCGGCCCTTTGTCCGAGGGCGGGTGGTGGGATGAAGGAAATCCAGCTCGGGCTGGGGGAGCTGGGTGGGAATGGGCGGCTGACGAGTCCTTGCGGTTGGCTCCTGGTTTCACCCCCGAAGAGGAAAAGGTGGTTCTGAAGCTGAAATGGGTGCAGTGTTGGGGGATCTTTCCCCAACTGACTTATTTCCCACAATCATTGTTACTTTTTTTTTTCCTCCTCCTCTAAAAAGCACTCATCAAACTGAGTTGGATTAATTCTGGTAGATGATGCACTGCATGCACCATTTTTTTTTCTTAATCAGGGAGTAGGGGACCAGATGGTCTTTATGACTGGTAATGGGATAGAGAGCTCTTCACCTCTAAACCACAGGTTCAAATTTGCCTGGATAACCAGTAATCGAGAGTAGTCATCCGAGGGCTTTTAAGCAATCTCTCGAAACGAACTGACTCTGGTTCTGGTTGGTTAGATGTGCCCGTCACAATGAACATCTACAGCCTTTGCAGAGAACTTCTGAAGATCAAACCTGACCCAGGAAACAGCCTGTTTAGTGGAGGGGAACCAAATTTTGACATCTGCTCATTGTAACAGAGGGGATCTTGCAGCAGTACCTGTACTGAAAGAAAAGAGTAGGCCCAAGACAGCAGGTGCTTAAAATACAAAATAAAACCCCTAATGACCTATATCTGGACCCGGGTGGGGAGAAAACCCCCTAATGACCTATGTCTAGATCTTGGCATGGAGAGTCCTGCTTTGATTTCCCTCCCCCTCCCCCCACAGTTTTCTCTGATGTAATAAGAGTCATGTTTTCCTCTTTTCCCTTGCCATTTGAATTTGCTTTCAGGAGTTCTTTCTGGGGTTGGCTTTGGTTTTTAACTTTTCTCTTACTCCTGGACTTTAGAAATGTATTTGAATTTGCTGCTATAACTGCTACAGTTGCTTGTAATCATAGTATGTGTCAGTAGATTCTTACTCACAGTAGGCTGCTGTGCTACAGTTATTTGGATTCTTACATCAGCATGTGCTGAGATGGTTAGATATCGCGGTCAGTTTAATATCTATCATTAAAGCAATTGTCTGAATGGGCTTCCTAGAAATTTAAGAAGCAAAGGCGTTAGTGTTGTGGAAGGTGGCATTCGCCTCCAGCCGGGTGTGGGAGCGTGCTGCAGCTCGTGTCAAGTCATGGCTTTTGTCTAGCGTCAGCTCCGTGTATTATTTGAGTGTTGCAGTTGCAATCGTTCTGTTCTGTTTCTTCAAGCCATTCTGCTCCCTGCTGAGCAGGGGAAAAAAAAATGTGCTCACGTATGGCTAGACAAAACCTTTATTTACAGGTTTTGTGCAATATTCAGCCATTTCAACAATTCAGCTACTAACTCTGTAGACATCCCAGAGCATGAATTGTGTCAATGCCCTCTGTTTCTAGGATGTTCTCCTCTCAAACACATGGGCTTGCTCAGGGGCTGGATTTGCAAGCTGGTGTTTGAGATCTGTGTTAACCACCAGTGTTTGCTTCCTTTAGTTTACTTTGCTACTCTCCTGCCTACATTTTACAGGCTCTATAAACACGTAAGCAGCAGCAAACCTCAGGCCTTAATGTGGCCCTTGAATTCCATTTATAGACTTTTTTTTTAATACCTTATTTTTTTAATAAGGGCTTTTTGTTGGGTGTTTCTAAATCTTCATGTGAAGTTCAAGAAAGGTATGTGGAGTGTGATGCTCAGTTGTAAGCCTGAAGTCCTTACTCGTGTCTGCCTTGTTCATTTGAAAGCTTTATGCTGATAAATGCCTCGTTTTCCCCATTTCATTGCAAAGACGTTTTTCTTTGCCAAGTACGAAATTCTAAAAGCTTAAAGAAGCATATCCACCCCTCCGGTGTGCTTGTGATTCCTAGTGATTTGGTAATTGAAGCGTCTCGTGAATTGTGGGATGTGATTTATCTTTCATGCAGTTGGAAGATAGATGGGGTGGGAATTAGGGAGCACTGTAAGAGAAAGACAGAAAAATAAGGTGGCTGGCGTTTTGGCATGTTAGGAGCAAGGAAAAAAACCTCACACCCACCTTCGGGGGATTGGGGTTTTTTTAATAAAATAGAGACTATATTCATATTGAAAATACCTGAGGCTCCTCCCATTAGTGGTGCCAAAGCCTAAATTCCCAAGCTGGGCAGTGGTAGAGCGTATTTCAGTTGGGAAAAGAGACCCGAGTCCCTGGCGAAGGAGGAGGGTGAGATGAACTGATGGCACCTTAAGGTATGAGGGAGGTGTGCTGCTGGGTTTTGGTGGGGCGGGGGAGCCTCTCTTCTGCGCAATTAGGTGGCAGACCCTGAAGAAGAAATCCTTCAGGCCAAATCCGAGCTCATTATGTACCTCCCACATGCCTGACCTCCCTTAGGTTTTGGTTTTCCTTTTTTATCTCCTGGTTTTAAGCAATGGTTTCACTTGTGGCAGAATAGCTGCTGCCTGAGTTATCAAAATGGCTGTTTGCATCTGAGGAGGGAAGTAGTCCTGGGGTAGAGTTCCCTGTCACCAGGCGATTTGGAATGCTTGGTGCAGTGGCTGCACGTTGGGCAGCACCTTGGTTTGTCCGTCTGGCCGGGTTATTGCTGCACTTGAGCTGCACATCTCTAGGTGCAGTTAAATAACATCTTAGATGAAGTTAAATAGTTGGAGAATCCAACCTTCCTCTTCTCTCCCCACACATTCAGTTGTATCTGCACCAGAGCAGTGTGCTCTGTGCAGAGAAAAATGGCTTTTGCTTTCTGGAAGATGTGTGTGTCGATTGATATTAAGCAATTATAGAAGTTAGACGGGTGAGGATTTGTGCTGAAGGCAAAGTGCTGGCAATTCTGGGGCAAATTGCTGTTGGTTTAGCTGGTGTGACAGGGTTTGTTATTGCTGCAATGACACTTGCTCACTTGAGCTGAGAAAGTGGGCCCCTGTAGGGTTTTTCTATTAATTTTTTTTAAACTAATTCAAAGTATTAGATCTTAAAGTATCATCTCTTAATGCAGGCTTGCCATCTCGTAAACAGCTTCCTGCAATGAAAATAATCAGTGGTTACAGCTTTGCTCTAACTCCTGAGTACTTATGATTATTGGCTTAATATTTTTTTGGACTGGTGTTGCTTAGTGTCAAAAGTAAAAAGAAAACAAAGCTGGGAACCAAGAGCAGCATGTGTGTTGGAGGGGGTTGGTTTGGGAAGGCAGGATCGGGTCACGGTTGGGAAGGGAGATCTCTGACCCTGGAACGTGCCAGCATGCTGGGGGTGCAGGCAGTGGGATTCAGGGTCTGGCCAGGCTGTGTCCAGCGGCTGAGCCTGGGAAAATAAGGTTTTCAGTGTCTTTGGGACTGGTAAATGCTTCTTGGTTCAGGTTGTTAAAAATTCTTCTGCCACTCTCACCCACGTCAGAGAGAGGAGCGCTAATGCGAGCTGTTTAACCGTAGTGGTGACAATTTAAGTTGCCCTAAGTACAGCTTGGGGCAGCTGTGTGCACGCAGGCAGTGTAAATGGCAACTCCTGTGGTGTGCCTCCCTGTTGGGCTTGGGTTTAGCTTGAAGGAGCCAAGAGCAGAAACTTCATCTCAGGTAGGGCGGCCGAATCAGTTACTGCCAGTACCTGATGATGCTTGTCTTTGGTTGCTTTAAACTTTGCCAGACTTAAACCAGTCAGAATGAAGTATTGGTCAGCGTGTGGTTTAGATGTCAGATTTAGGTCTGAGAGTGTGGTCTGTTTGTACAGGGTTATGCTTAAGTTCTCCGATGCCTCAAGTGGGCATTAAAGCTCTTTAACGCGCAATCTTAGCGTGTGCCCTGAACTGCTGAATGTTCAGCTCCTGATGTAATGTTTTAAAAACTTCTGTGGAATACGCTAGATGCAATGCAGTAATGTGACCATGGTGCATAAATCTAATGGGGCCTATATGTAACTGCTAACTGCCTGTTCGTCCAGAAAGTGTTCTGGGCTTGGGTTAGAAGTTTGAGGGTGGACGGAATAAGGGGAGACTTGAGCTGAAGCCAGCAGGACAAAACACACTGCGAGTTCAAAACACCAAATTCCCAGAAGAGCATCTATGTAGTAGTCCTTTTGTCTGTTTTTAAGTTGCTGGAAGTGCTCGCAAGATGAGAAGCAGGCAGTGAAAAAGCAATTTATTTGGGTTTTTGCTGTGGCATTCAATAATGTTGTCTTAGCAGCTGGCTGAGCATTGGAAGAAGAGGTCTAGGAAATAAGATCTCAAAGTTACAGCAAGGATACATATTGCGAAAGGAAAAACCCCTTTCTGTGCTCTTCTGTGGCTTTTACAAACTAGCTGATCTACTAAATAGCTTTTAAATGCTCAGAGGATAGACTTGCTTGTGCTCTGTGCTTCCCCAGGCAGAGTAACGGCAAAAGAAAAGTGTTTTAAGTAAATTACAAGTGTTGAAGTTGAGATTTCTCGGACTGTTTTACACTTACAAACATGATGCCTTTTCACTGAGTCAGGAGAGAGACATCTCCATGTCACTGGCACAGGGACAAAGACCGTGGTTGACAATGTTGTCCTGTGTTCTCTTCTAGCTGCGTTTTCAAACGGGGAGGTTTGGTTTAATAACTCTATTGTTTGCTTGGTGTTTTTTGGACACTTGAATGGTTTGGCAGGAGTGCTTTATTGTTGTTGTTGTTGTTTTGAGAGGGAGGAGAAGCCGAGGGAATGTCAGTCAACTTTAAAGCCCAGTTTAATGGTTTGTGCTGGTAGTTCAGTATTCCGGCCTTGCACGTTCTTTGTTCACTGTAGTACCAGCTTCATAAGGGAAAATGTATAACAAATGAAACAGATCTGGCACAGTACTGAAGGGTGATGATTTTTGTTGTTGTTGTTTGCTTTTTTTACCCCCCTCAACATCACTTCTCTTCTAAAAAAAGAAGCAAACCCCCTTCCTCGTGGAAATCCCCCATCATTGCTTAGCTGATGGTGCAAGCAACATTCTTTAGTTACTATTTCTCAAGCAAAAGCAGAAATATCTTAATTCTTCACATTTCCATGAAGTTTATTTTTAAGCAGTCTCAAATGAGCCTTCAAATAAAAAGCCTTGGGCTCATACAATATTAGTTCTAGCCTTTTATTCCAGAAAAGCACAAAAAGAAGTTCTTGAGCTTCTCTACAGTGTGCTACGTGCTGTTTGTGATCTTGCATTGGGCTCCTTGGCTCACAGTGCATGTCCTGCTTGCTGTGCCCTCATAGAGCCCAAACATCTGTATAGCCTGATCTTAAGCTTCCCTTTGGCCACGCTGAAGTCGTTCCCATGGGCTTTAACCTCCGTGCTTGGGGATTACACCTGCTGAAGCAGCCTTCCGCTTGCATCCCTCCACTATGTGTTTTAAAGCATCAGGTTGAGTGAAACCTGGTTTGGGGGTCTCAGTGGTGGTGTTATCAAAATGCAGGAGCCTATTCTGCTGCTGTTGTCTTGCAGTTCTACTCTGCACGTTTTGATGTTTATTTTTACAGAATAACATTTTAAGATATCTGTGAATATCTGATATTCCCTTGTAGGGAATCTAACTCTACCATGAATCTGGGCCAGCAGTGGAGGAGGGGACAGATGAGACTGGTAGTGAAAAACAGGGAAAAGAAAAAAGTCTTCAGGGTCTGAGTGAGTGTGAGGACCTTCCCAAGCAATTTCTGCAGGTAGAAGCCCTCTCCATTCCTGCAAATGCCCCTTTGTCACCGCTTTAGCTGCCTTTGTTGCTGCTAATTTCTCCTTGGCCCCTTTGCAAACCACCACTCAGTGCCTATTAAAAAGCTGATGTGATTATGACACTTGGGCTATGTCTGGTTTAAGAGGGGTTGTAAGTGCATGTAATAGCATAGATGTTTTAGAGTCTTTGCTTAAATGTGATGAAGCTCAGCTGCCCAGAAGAGAGCTGTGTGCTGGGAGGAACGGTTAGGGAGGGTTGGGCTTCAGGACGCTGAGATTGTGCTCTTACAGCATAGTTGACAAATGAAAGACTTGGATCTACACGCTGTCCTTTATCACTGGATACAAAGGAGCTGCCTGCCCGGAGATTTTAATTTAGAAATACCTGCCACTCTCCCCCTTGAAATGGGAGTTTAAACTCTCCCAGTAATATCTGCAAATTGATGTGCGGTCCCCTGAAAGATGAAGTGCTGAGCGTGGAAGATGGACTCCGTGTGGGGGATGGCGGGAGCTGGGATGCTGAGGGCACCCAGGGATATGGGGACTTGGCTCTGCCTGGGTCAGTTGGGCTGGCTGGCTGTTTTTTGCACGCCCCTCATATTTATGAGGATGCTGTGATAATGTTGTGGCAGGGGTGTCTGCACCAGGGCTGCTCCTCTCCCCTTCGCAGGCCCGTGGGCTCTCATGCAGTGCCAAGGTGAAGCCCGTAAATACGATGGATCCTGGCTTTCTGTCCCTTAATGCTGGTGGGAAAACATGTCCCACGTTACACAGGCTTTGCTGGGAGAGCTGCGTGTGGGAGGAACGTGAGCTGTGGCTGCTCCTCCGCTGGCTGGCAGGGCTGCTGGGGGGGGAGGCAGAAGCACAAACAGTATCATTTTTTTGCTGAGTGTTCCTTAAAAACAATCCAGGCTTTGTTGCTGAAGCCACAACAACAGCGACTCAACTTCTTTCAGTTCAGGGACCTTTAAAGGGCCCTTTCTGCCAAGGCATAGGGCAGCCTCCATCGCATCCCTTTCTACCAAGACAGGCAAACACCTCCCACCTTCCTGAAATACTTTGTGGGGAGGGAGAAGGCCAGGGCGAGTGGCTGAAAACTTGCAGAAATGTGGCATGTGGGACACGTGTGCAGCAGCTAACAAGTTTTTTCTCATCGTAGAGTCAGGCTGTCATGATACCGTCAAAAGAGAACACAGAGGAACATTTAATGCTCCCAAACTAACCCCTCGTTTTGGGAGAGTGAGTGATAAAGGCTTTAATGCTTTTCTAGCGAAGAATCATGGTGAGGAATGGGGAAGATTTAGCTCTTTCCTTGCTCCATCTCCAAAGAAAGCACAGGCAGTATCTCTCTGAGAAAAAAACAAATTAAAAATAATAGTTTGACATTGAAGATATGGTCACATGCAGTCTGGGCAGACTGAAGTAAAGCTGCTTCCTTTCCTATAATTTCATGTCTGCTTTTTGTCTGCCTTTTACAGGCAAAAAAGGTCTGCTTACTCTTGCTAAGTAACCTATAGAACCCAGTACTTAACCGCCCAGTCTTCAATTTCTAGGCATCTTGCTTTCACCTCGCTGCTCTCAAGCTAAGTATTGCTTCATCAGCATAAATATTCAGACTGACACAGTCTTAAATGCCTTTTAAATGCCGGATCATTTCCTTCTTAATTCTCTGGAGAGATGGAATTCATGCCCTGTGGTTTGTAGGGTTTGTGGGTTGGCTGGGGGGGCTGGTGCTCAGGGACCCTCCAGGCAGACGAGGGCCATGGTGTGCAGATCTTGCAGGGAAAGCTTCCAGAGCAGGCACTGCTCGCTTGTCCCATGCAGCGAGCATCTCCATCAGCTGGTGGTAGGTGGTACCCTCTGCTGCTGGCCCCTCTGTGCCCCCCTGTGAAAGCCCTGGCTGTGGGTGATGGTGGCTGGTGCTCCCATCATGCAGCATCACATCCACTTCATTCACCTGCATCTCGAATCCTGAGGTCACTTTTGGGCCCGTCACTGCAAGACGGACACTGAGGGGCTGGAGCATGTCCAGAGAAGGGAACGGAGCTGGGGAAGGGGCTGGAGCACAATTCCTGTGAGGAGCGGCTGAGGGAGCTGGGGGGGTTCAGCCTGGAGAAGAGGAGGCTCAGGGCAGACCTTATCGCTTCCTACAGCTCCCTGAAAGGAGGGTGCAGAGAGGGGGGGTCGGTCTCTTCTCCCAAGGGACAAGTGATGGGACAAGAGGAAACGGCCTCAAGCTGTACCAGGGGAGGGTTAGATGGGATATCAGACACAATGTCTTCCTGGAAAGGACTGTCAGGCATTGGAAGGGGCTGCCCAGGGAGGGGGGAGTCCCCATCCCGGGAGGGGTTTCAGAGCCGTGTGGACGAGGTGCTGAGGGACAGGGGTCAGTGGTGGGCTGGGCAGTGCTGGGGTAACGGTTGGACTGGGTGGGCTTAAAGGGCTTTTCCAACTTAAAGTTTCTATGATTCACTCATTTCTGGCCCCAAAACCCAGTCTTTAAAAGAGGATTGGTTTAAGTGTCTTTGCTTTTGAGACTACACACAAACACTACTTGTGGGACTGCAGCAGAAGTTGAGGTGAGTGATCCTTCTTGGGGATATGGGAGGTATCTCCTTTCTGGATTCTATGTACATGTGCAGAAGATGAGTTCCCTGGTTTAGCTAATATATACGCTTTGATGGTTTTGCTCCAAGGGAAGACAGATGGCAGCAGGTCTCTTTTGACAGGTTCAATGAGTATCAGTCTCTGCAAGCTCCCAACTCCCCTAAGCTGTGCTGCTGAAGCACTTCATGTTGCTCTGGCCTGACGCCTGCGCCTTTGAGCAGGTCATGGTGGGACAGCAGGCGGAGGAGCCCAGCTCGGCTGCCCCTGTGCCAGAGTGCATCCTTCTGAACTTCCCTGGTCATCACAGCGTTCTTCTCCGAAGCTGGGTACCCGCTGTGGTGGGATGTGTCTATTGGGATGCAGCATTTGCTGCGGTGTCTTGGCAGTCTCTCTGTCCTGGGAGGAGAAAGAAGTTCTCCTCACTGCACTCCCTTCTCTATGATACTCTGTAAGATTAGCTAGAGAGCAAGGAGAGAGATTAAGTGCTTTAAGTAAGATTTCGGTGCTCTTCAGCTCCCATCCTGTACAGCACAAGGCTGGTGCTGTCAGCAGAGGCTCCTGCAGTTGTAATCTGTCCAGAGCTGCAGAAATCCCACCCTTTAGCTGGTGGTGAGAAAGGACAATAATCAGAACGCTACTATATGACGTATTTTGGTTTCTTAAGGAGATGCAGCAGGTTGTCACTGTATTTGGTGACTGCTGGAGGTCAATTCTGAGCACAGAATTGTCTCAGAGCAAGTACCTTCAGCCAGAACAAATACAAACTTCACCTTGTCAACCGAACGGATGAAGTTGTCTCTTTTCCACGCCGCTCCGTTGACTTGAAGCGCTTCAGTGAGGTCATCGTTGCCATCACCTAGCAGAGCTATTCAAGAGGGGCTGTCCCGTGCACTCCGGCATGCTCTGCAGCACGTGCACAGCAGTAAAACCACCGCGTTAAAAGTTCCTTTATTAGGAAATGAAAAGGCTGCCATTAGCAAGCGATCCCTCTGAAACCTGCGCTACAAATACAGGTCAGAAGCATGTCTCTGAAGTGCACCGAGCTTTTGGGGGAATATCCAATAACTGGGTTAATAGAGAGTTCTTGCTGTGCAAGGAACAAGATGCATCTTAAATACATAGAGGCTAATTCTCCATCATGAGACTTCTAGATGGCAACTCCAACCCCTGGTCAAGGTTGACTGAACTGCTGTGTGACAACAAGCCCAAAACTGGGACCTGAGCCATGTGGCAGAATCCTGCGTTGCTAACTCGCAGCAAACTCTTTCTATGCAGCCAAGCTTGCAAGCTTCTGTTTCTGTTGTGCCAGAAGATGCTTCTGGGGCTTCTGGGGGGTCTGTGGGTGGTAATTTTGGCTTTGGCTGCAGCATAAGCAAATGTGTGCATGGAATGCAGTTCCTGGTGGGACGTAGGGGAGGGAGGGGGTGTCATGTGCATAGTAAACTTGGAATTAATTGCTGCTGCTTCTTTTAGAAATATAGTTAAGTTCTTTTATATTGAATTTCACTATATTTTAGAAATATAGTGAAGTCTCTCTCTTTTTCCCTCTTTTCTTTTTTTCCTTCTTAAGTTTGATTTCTAAAGATTCTAGGCTTTCCATATTCTCTTGAAGCCTTTCTGTTGCTCTCCTACAGCATTTCCAACCACAAAAATTTGTCCAGTACCATAGGTTCTCTGCTCCCTTTGTTCTCCTTCCCCTGTTCCAAGTTACCACCTTTCTGCCTTCCCTTCTTTTAAAAGTTGACCTGCAGAAATGGAAGTACCTTTTGAATGTTACCTCCTCCTTCCAGCCCCGCTCTTCTAGCACAGAGAAATAAGAAAGCACAGTTTTTGAAGAGATCAGGCACTGGTTCCATACTTGGAAGACAAGGAGCTACTTTTTTTTTTTCTTTCTTCCTTTTTTTTAAATCATACCTGAAGTAGATACTTGCTAGTGGTTTGGCAAGAAATGCCCCTGTGCCTTGAGAAGGTGTCCTCTGTTTTGAAGCTGGCAGAGTGCAGAAGAGAAGAGATGGCCTCCAGTGGTACTGGTCTAGCACATGGATCACGTGCATGTGGATCATGACCGCATCCGAGTGCATTAAGCACCTTCTGTGCATAGGGGGATAAATAACATCACTTTACCAATGGAGTCTTTGGTTTAAAGATATATATATATGTTGTATTTATTGATAGCTCGCTCTGGGTTTGAAAGAGTGAATGCCGTTTAAATGGGTTTGGTAATCTGTGGAGTAAATCAGTAGGAGCTTTTTTAGAAGTAGGCTTTTTCATGTTTCTAAATAGTTTGATTATTTCTGATGGTAATAAAGATGATGTGAGCGGTATTTCAGAAGCACGTATCTCACGCCATTCGTGGACGCGCTCTAGAACCAGAGAAGCGAAAGCTGTAAGGTGTCACTGTAAAATATACAGTGAGTGCTGGCCATGCCACCAGCCTGCCTTTAAACATGACAAATCTTCCCCATTTCTGGGTGCTGGAGTAATTAATAAGGACGAGCACGTTCATTTTACAAATCAGCTGTCCCATGGCTCTACAGCAGGACAAATGTTCTCAGACTTTCTGGGTTCTCTGGGAAAGGCAATGCTTAGCGGATTCCGTCTCGATTATGAGACTTGCTGAGAGCGTGGCATGTGTTTACATACGTTGCTTGTTGCTTGATTTGCTGTGCTCGAGGATCTGGATCTTCTGACTAATCTGACATAATGAGGTAACAAATGTATAAGTAAAGTAATGTAGTTGAAGTTTGCCAAGATTAAAATAGTTGAGGCCTAGTGAACAATTTTTAAGTGGTTAAGAGATTACTTTATAGCTAATAAACAGTTAAAATATTATTTTACTGGGTTTGTATCTAATAATTCTGCAGTAAAACAAACCTACATTTACTCAAGTCTACGTCCCATACCTGACACTCCTATTTATCCAAGAATGATGCTATTAACACAGCACTGCTGTTATAAAGAAGGCTGCACCAAATCAGTTTGTGGTTAAGAGGGTGGAATAGTTATTGTGTTACAGTTACAAAATACAAACACTTGAGGTGTAAGGCTGTATCACCTTCCACCAAAATAACACTTTAAATGGCTCATAGTCTGTGTTAGTGCTCTATTGACTTTGCAGCTTTGTGCCATTTCAAGCTGTGAAGGAAAAGCTTACCCTGGAGGTCAGCTCCGTTGTAGCCTTAGCAGAGTCCTGTACTGAGGCTGCAAACACGCAGATATCCAGAAGGGGTTCTTGTACTCACCGGGAGAGGTTAATTCCTGAACTTCCTTCTTTTCTTTCCAAACCCCAAACCTGTGTCGTCTTTCACTCAGGCAAATCTAAATGGGCTTTTAAGTGACTTGAAATCACTCTGACTTCTATATCCCTAGAAATGGATAGTCGTAAGACAACCTTCAAGCTGCAGTCAAACTGGTGGCTGTGACAGTTGGGCTGAAGAGCTGTCACGTACACTAGTGACTTTTTCTTACCCACGTGGACGTAGCTGTTGGTTTGATCTTGGTTATGGTCAGCAAATTAGCTGCATGCTGAAGAGCTGGTCTTGCCTTGGGTTGGGAGGTGAGGGAGCTTGTGTGGTGGTTGTCCATACTGTGCTGATACTAAACAGTCAACCTACGTACAATGCTGAGTTGCTGATGCCTTCTGAGCCCAGCTGGCAAGAACGTGCTCTCTCATCTCTGGAAAACGGTGACTTGAAAACTACTTTTGCCTTACTCTTGGCATGCAGCAGCATTTGTGGATACGTTCAGTCTGAAGAGAGCAGTGGGTTTGTCAGCCCTGTGGATTTGTTCCAAATAAGTGATGCTGGCTTTGATTTTGTTGTACTTGAAGGTGCTTCATCACCGGACATGGAGTCCAGCTATGGGGGAGGCTTGCTAGATATGGTGAAAGGCGGAGCAGGGAGACTCTTCAGCAATTTGAAGGATAACCTGAAGGATACCCTGAAAGATACATCTTCAAAGGTCATGCAGTCTGTTGCCAGGTACAGTACAGCTGAAGCTGCCAGGTAAAATCACTAACTGCAAAGTGCTGGTCTGAGCGGCCGTCTTAACTAGCGCAGCACAACTTCCAGCTAACCTAACGAAGGAAGGAGGTGAAAATCACAAGTGATTTCTTTGATTCTGACTCATAATTGGTATTTGGCCTCAAGGAAGCAGGAAAACCAAAGTAAAAGATCTAAGCTTCATATTGTGAGCATCAACATCCTGGAATCTGGAAAAGGCCCCCCCACTGAAAGTGGGGCACTTGGTCTCCAATTCCTTCACTGACTCCTGTTGGGACCTCCTACTCAGCCGCCACTTATGTATCTTGTCACTAAAAGTTGGCTTATGTTGTATGCCTTGTCTTTGCTGTGCAAGGAGAGTGTCCCTGCTGGCATAACTTTCCTTCCCTAAAGCCACCTTTTGTGTTGAAGAAAGAGCCGAGGTGACTTTGCTTTGGTTACCTCGGCTGGTGGTGTCCCCTGTGCTTGGCCCTCTACCTGCCTCTGAGGGATACGGGGCTATAATAAATTAAACTTAATGCATGCGAGGCCTCAGAGGCTTTGAGGGATCCGCAAACTACTGAAAACTGGCACTGAAAATTAATGACAAAAGGGACAGTTTTTGCAAGCTTCTGCATCCAGTTAATTGCGTATGCAGAAGGGAAGGCTGGGTCAGTGTCTGCAGGAAGCTATTTGCACTCTCCTCTTAACAACAAAGTACAAAGAATCAGTTTTAAGATAATCCCTTCCTTGTGTCAAAAGCAGATCTTTGTGGGGAAAACACTCTTCTCCTGGTTCCTCTATTGTGCTGTCTTCCGTAAACGTGCGTAATTTGTCTCCTACTTTGTCTTTTTAGTTACACCAAGGGGGAACTAGATATTTCATACATTACCTCAAGAATCATAGGTGAGTACTGCTTGTTGGATAAATAAAACCTGTTGTACCCCAGGGTTCAGAAGTCCATAAACACATTCCAGTGCACACTCAGCCTGGCTGCTTCTTATGTTTCTAGTGATGTCTTTTCCGGCGGAAGGCGTTGAACTGGGATTCAGGAACCACATTGAAGATGTCCGGACATTTTTGGATTCCAGACATCCTGACCACTACACAGTCTTCAACTTGTCACCCAAGTATTATCGCAGTGCCAAGTTTCACAACCGGGTGAGTGTCTTCCGAGAGGTTAACAAGAGCAAGGGGGGGAAACTTCTTGGGAAAAGGGGCACCAGGTCATTTCTGTCTATCTTGAGTGTGGCAGAATGTAGGAAAACAAAAGGATTTATAGCTGTTTCTGAGTTGCTGAGGTCATTCCTGGGTTTTAGCTGATGCCTGGGACCGCAGAGATTGAAGAGCTGGAAAGTTCAGAGCGTAACGCTTGTGTTGAGAGTAAGCGGCACTGCACTAAGTTGAGCCTGTGCTGCTCTTGGCTCCTACAAAGCTGTTAGAAGCTGTTGCAGAGAAATAAGGCATAAAATGAGAGTGCTTTGAAAGAAATTACCAATGAAAGAAGGTAGATTATTTTCATGTTGAACACTCCTTCTGTTGTGCTTTAATCACGCAGGAGCCCATAGCAGGGCAAGCATGGGACTGGAGTCTGGATCTGAGGGGCATTTTGGCTCTTCCACTAGCATATGGCTTTAAAAATGCACCTCCACTCTCTGCCCCAGTTTTCTTCACTAAAACCAGAACAGCGTTCGGGAGCATTGCAAGGCTCTGGCTCATTAATGGCTTTTAGAGGAAATCTCTATGAAATACTGCTGTTGAAATGCAAGGTTAGATCTAATTATTCACAAAAATTCCTGTTCTTTCCCTCTCCCACCAGAGAATGATTTTTTTTTTTTTAAATTCCTTATTTTTCATTGCCTTCAACAAAAAAAGGCAACAGCAGTTGCCAGGCTTAAGCCTCAGTCAGGGTACGTGAATCTCGTGCTGCTTAAGCCTCGTTTCATTTTAATTTGAGGTATAACTGAATCTTTCTTCAGCAATTGCTCTGATCACCAGCAATCACTCACACTGGAAGCAGATTTCTCAGTGGCAATCAGAAATGAGCCATGACTTCAAATATGAGTAAATGAATGGGAAAGACTAATTAAGAGTTATCAAAGGCTCTGAATCTTCAGGCTTGCGTGGTTCGGGTGCATCACTGTTGGTGGGAGAAAGACAGATCTGCTTCTGAAAGCCCACCATTAAACATCTGTTGGTATATTGATTGGCCTGGCTGTAATTCCCCCAGCCCCTGTGCTTTATCTCTTACCCTCACCAACAAACAGCTTGATGGATGATTTTGTGTGTTGCTAACGAAGGTGCTTTGTAAGCTGCTGCCTTGACACACAGGATGAAAATGATGCATCTTTTAATAAATTATTGTACTTCCAGGTTATGGGCTAGGAAGTACTGACTCCAGGTATTTTTCAAGAAAATGAAATGTGCAGAACAGAATATGTGAGGTCAGATGAAACAGGAAACGGTTGTAAATATGAGGTTGAAGTTCTTTATATATTGGAAAAAAACCCACTAATGGGCTATGAAGGAGGTGAATCGCATTAAGAGCGTTTTCTACATAAAGATGCCAGATGAGATGAAGTTCGGAGACACACACTTGTTCTTCGAAGACAAAGGCTTTTTAATTCCTATCTTTTTAAAAAATGTTTTCTTCCTACGATCAAAGCAGGTATCTTTTCTGTGTAGTGGCACAGGAGAAGGATGACAGTTAATGTCCTGCTGGGCCATTTTCCTGCCCTAATGTGGCTGTGCTGGGCATGACACCCTAGGTGCCCAGTCTGTTGAGGAGAAGAGAGGACTGTGAACACTAAAACCTGCTGCTGAAATCTGGTTGTCCTCTGTCTTCCACCCTGCCTCGCCCCCTGGGCAGGAGAGGAGAGCTTGCGTCCGCTTGAGAAAGCACGAGTAGTTTGAAAACATATAACTCAAACACAGCGTTAAACAACAAACCCAAACTTCAAAGTCACATTCCTGGCTGCTGCTGTCCTATTGCTCAAGTAAAACAAGTGCTGGCGGCTTATTTCCAAAGCTCAAGAAGGATCCCTGTTACTTTTCCGTAAGGTTGTCTTTCACGAGTGGTGGTGAGGATGTTTGAAATAAATGAAAGGCTACATAGTGCGTATTTAATTGCCTAATTGCGAACCAGCAGGCAGATGTGTAATTATAGGCAAAGTAAATATATAATTATGGACTGTTGGGGAATGTATGTTATTTACTTGATAAGCAATAATAGCTTTTCCAGATGCTTGACAATGTGTTGTCATGAGGTCTGTTCAGGAGATTGTCAGTGAAAGGGTCACTGGTCATATTAATTTTAACAGCCTCTTGGAATCTGAATTGTGTTTTAGTGATCTAATTGCAAGTGGATCTTGTGCCTCCAAAAACCTGGTGCAAAAGTATGTGGGGCTGGGAGGAGAAGACTTGCTCGACACACACATATATATATATATAT
>NW_010233787.1:0-12596 GCF_000690775.1 Eurypyga helias
CTTCCTCGCCGGGGGATGAGCCCAGGAGCTGCCGATCCCCGTCTCCGGGGAACCCCCCTAACGCCCCGTGGGCTTCTGATGCGCCGGGCGTCACCCCTGGGATGCCGAGGGAAGAGACCGGGAAGGCGGGAGGGCACTTAGCGAGAGCTGCCCAAACGCGTTCGGAGATCTGCCAGAAACTTCAAGGAACGACACTGCGGGCTTGGAAAGCCTTTCAGAAACAGATACCCAACCACACCAACTTGTGACACGGGAAAAGCCAACTCTCCCAAGCCTGGTTTCCTAAGGAAATCTGGTTCGTGCAGTTGTGCTCCGGGTGCGTGCCAGTAACTTGGGAGGCAGTTAAACAGTTAAGTCTGACAACTACAAATTTCAGAAAAATGGAGACCTGGGTAGGAGAGGTTGTCTCCTTTACTGCTCTTGCACTTCGGACGACTTGTATCCCGAGTCCAACAGCGCCCGATAGCAGGGAACGCACGCGGCGGGGTTGAACTCTGCTATGCCCTAGGGAAGTCACACTTCCCTGATCCCGGTGCTCGCAACAGTACTTGCTGGGTTGCAGGGAAAGAAACCGAGGGAGGAAAACGTGCGCAGAAGTAATGCCGTTACTCTCAGTAACAAGCGATAGCTCGGATGCAAGGGCGTTGGTAAATGGGATGTGGCGCTCACATATAACCAGAGGCAGCACTAAAGAATTTGCAATCCTGCAAGGGCCAGACCCTACAAGTGGCCCTACACAGGCGGGTCCTTGTGCTGAGGAGAAGTCCTGTTTATTTCATGATGCTCAACAAGACGGGGGATGCAGGTGTCTGGACCCTCAAACCTTATGAGAAGAACAAGAGACAACACGAATGTCTAACGGCACAGTGCAAAGGATGCAAGATGCAACAGCATCTCTGTATAAATGTCTCTGCTAATGCCTCGTCTAGCTGGTAATGAACAGTTACAAGGCTCCCCAGGTGCAGATGTTTGCTGGCATTGGCTTTCTTTTTCCCCTAATGCCGTATAAAAATAGGGAGATACATATGTATACTTTTACAGTTATGGTCCCAAAGCCATTTTTGTCTAACGGCAAAACTAGATTACACAACAAGATGGTATTTGTAACGTATGTTTTGTGGTAGTCTATCGCTTAAGACGGGCAATCATTTCAAGGTCTGATATTTTCTTGTAATGTTTGGGCCCATGTTTTTCCATTTCTGTTTCACTATTCATTTATTTGTGTCACAGCATGATCCTACCTCTCCTTGGTCTTTGTGGCAGAGCAGGGGATTTCCATTTCTTTATTAGACACAGTTTGACACGAGGTAATAGCCTCGTTCCTCATTTGATTCCTTTGCAAAGGACTCAGAGTGCTATTTTCCAGGAGGCTGGCTTGTCATACCCCTTGAGCAGCAGATCATGGTTCTTTCAGGCAGAGATTACATCTGTGCTCTGCAGACCTCTCAAACTGGGCTCTGTCAGTCCTCCCCCTGCACTACACCGTAATAATCTCACACATTTACCCCTGCGCTCTCACAGGACTATTTCAGGACTCCGCACACCAGGCAATTCTGCTGCATACCTGGTGAATAAACCACCAAAATGTGTGTGTGTGTGTGTCTAGCTGCCCGGCCCCTATCCCTGTTTTGTGGCCTAATGCACAGATCTCATGCTGAGGGTTTCTAGGAGACTGTGTGGGCTTAGTCCTGCCCAGAACACTATGGCTTTAAGCAGCTCCAGATTCTGTAGACAAGATCCCTTCCTCATCAGGGACACTCTTGGCATTCTTCCAACAACTGCCCTCCAGTGACATCATTATTCTGATATTTTGGAAAAAACGTACAGGGCAATGTATCCTATCCTAAGACTTGTATATGTTTTCTGTTTTCCATCCCGATTCTATGAAACTCTTTTGTAAATGAACAAAAGTCAACTATATGTGACCTCAGCTTTCACATCTTCCACATGCTCACAGAGACACAATAGTGCTCTTACATGCTCAACTCTGCAATTTAAGGGGCCACTATTGAAAATGAGCTTCCCGAGTTTATAGTGCTTTCCTTGTCATGAAGGAACTGCTTTGTGAATCCCAGCCAGCACTGAACTGAGTTTTGCGTTTAAAGTCGGCGTTTACATTCTTTGTTATGTGTAAAGGACATAGTATATCCTCTGTGAACATAAAGCGTAATAGCAACCTCGGGTAAAACCAATCTTACCATAGATAAACTTCTGAGAGGGCTGTTCTACTTGTTTGCTGATAAATACATCACTGAATTGAAATCAGAACAAGGAAATAGTTCCATGGTTTAGCTCAAAACACGAAAGCCACTTTCTCCTGTTTCTCAAGTGCCTAGAGCTGCAGCCCTCCCACCGTCTGAAAGGTCTGTCCCTTGAATACCACGTCATATGTACCACTATCTGAATGGTCTCTCCATTATGCTGCTGATAGGCTTAAGCTTTCAGAAAAGAATCTGCCACTTTGGGAAGCCATGAACAAATCGGGGCAGGTTCCTCAACTGGTGTCACTGTGGGTTTTGTGAGAACCGAACTGCACTCCATACAGCTGACCCGCTACTTAGGAACTCTTTCCTGTCTGTGCTTCACGTCTTAGTTCTCAACTTCACAGTTTCCCTGTCGCTTCCTTCCCTGGCCTCCCCACCTTTCCTCCCACTTCCTTTGCCTTCAGACTGTTCCCTTTCTTGCCCGATTATTTTCTCCCACTAGTTCGACTAACGTCTTTCCCCATTTGCTGTGAAGGCGGATAAAGCAGGAATCCAACCCCAGTCTGGCTTGGCTGTGGTTCCCAGAGCTGGACTGACAAGCAGCCCAGCTCATTGCCTCGGCAGATGGGCAGAAGGAAACTCTCTGGCATCTGCATGCTGGAACCTGAGTACCAGCCTACTTCCAGATAACCACGGCGCGTTCCAGGAGCAATCTGTGCTCGGTAGAAATCACACAGCGCTATTAACTCCGTCTTGAGACTGAATGGCACTTCTGAGAGTGCAAAACAAACACAGCCTTAGCCACAAAGAGCTTAAGATGACAAACTGACTGTCTGAACCTGATCACCTGCTCCCAGATAAAGGCAGCGGAGTAAGCGATCCTGTTTTTCCGAAATGTCACGCACTTGTAGTGCTGACTGAAGTTATGCTGATCAGTATGCTCTCTCATCTGCTATCAGACTGCTTTCCCAGGGCCCCTCCAGCAGGCTGGGAAAACAGCATGAGGGGGCAGTTGATGTACTGGTAGCAAGTGGTTTGTTCAAGCTTCATTATTAAAATCATAATTAAAACCTTGCCGGTGTGTTTTTCAACCCAGTTTTCCTTTCCCAAGCTCAGCTGGGAAAACCGAAGCTAAATTGTGTATGACACTGTTTCTTTGTCAGTACTGACATTTCCCAATCGTTTTCATCCAAGCAACAACTAACGTTTTGGAGAAAAAAATATCGCAAGACATCATGCAGCTTTGCCATGTTTGGTTTGGTTTTTTTTTAATCAAGAGCTAAACTGCATTTTGAATATTCATTTACAGATTTATTTCTCCCAGCTTTGTTTTCCTATTTACTTGATCACACGGTAACTTACATGTATGTTTTTCTGGAGTGGAAAAGCACACTTTGTCATCGTTTCACGTATCACCTTCTCGTGTCTCTCAGACCCACAGACCACAGGACGGGAAGCTGGATTCTAGGGCAAAAGACATGCTCTTCTTAAGATTATCCAACCCATGAACAACACTTCATGCTCACTGAGATACTCAGATACGTAGACATAACTTTCCTAAATACTTTCCTTCCCACCTCTCCCTTTCCTTGTCTGTGAAGTTGCACGATTACACAAAAGAAATGCCAGTGGTGCCTAAACCCAGAACTCCAGAAGCAAAGATTGAATGAACTCTTGGACTCTGCCCAGAAAAATCTCAGTTAACAGAATTCTTTGTAATAATTTTCATACTCAGCTTTGAAGGGATATTTTTAAAGCAAAATGAACATATTTAAGATGATAGCCATCTCTACCACTAACACCAGGTAAAGCTGTGTATTACTGAACTGAAAAGAAAGCAGAAAATATCCTGCCCACAGTTTCCTTTTTTCTTGTTTCCTAAAATGGAGCTTATGCCAAAACCCCAAGATTTTCAGCAGCACATTCTTTGAGAAAGTACCCAACATTCCTGTTTCCTCTGAAATTTGCAGCTGAGCTTTTTCTGTACTTCTTGACTTCGACATGGAAACAAACTTTGTTTCCCACAACTTCTTTAGTAATTTTCGTTAAGGACAAGCAAAATGGGTGCCCCCATTGTACCAGAAACCCCACAGTCCCTTTCACCTACATGTTTAAATATGACAAGAGAAACAAATGCAGAGGAGCAGTTATCCCCATTTACAAATAGGACATGGAGGAGAAGAATGGATGCTGAAGAAGTACCAGAGGTCTGTGACAGCTCCAAGACATGACCTAGGAGATCCTGGATCCCAGACAAGTGCCTTACTCATCCAAACATCTACTCTCAAGTGTTTTGATGCTTCTTGGCATTTGCATTTCTATTATTACACAATGGGAGGAGGCTCAAATGCACTTTTAAAACTCCAGCTCACACTAAAATCCTGAAGCTATTTTTATTCTTGTAAGATTTTACAAAGCACAGTTCTCCTCCTTTCAACAAAAAGCAGGCTAACAAACATAGCTTCAGGGTTTATTGTTCCTTGAGACGTTCCAATTAAATAACACTTTATTGGACAGTTAGAGTTCTTCATGCCTTTTCTGACAAAGAAAAGGTACATAGTTCACAGATATCTACAGAGAAAATCAGTAACTGCCAGGGGGCAGATGGAAGTGTTGAAAACTTCACTTCTGACAACAGTTAAATGGTCACCCTGCAATTTGTTTCAACACAGCCAGTTGTGTTGCCATAACTTGTTAAACATCTGCTAAAAACATATGGAATCCTCCTGGGGGATGTAAGTTGATGCCATTCATCAAACTCTTTCACTGCTGCCTTTCTCCCCAAATGACTCCCTTCAGAGAGCAAACTGAAGACAAGGATCCTAATGTCTTTATGTAGGAAAGTGTCCCCCACTGGAAAAGTGATAATAGCTCACCTTGAACCTGGGAGAAGGTCCTAGCCAAGCAAATTCTTCTGAAGCACATGTAACACGGTTAAGGAATAAAACAAACCAGCACATCATCAGAATTCCGAATCAGTCATCCCACTGGGCCCTCCGGTGACAGGAGGTACCATGGTGTCCTACAGCAAACCTGTTCCCCATTCTGCAGAAGTGGGTTTACATGGACACTACCAAGTTAGCTGGGAGATTGCAGAAATTATGACCTTTGGCATGGAAGGACCGAATGTTTTTGCTGGCGTCACATTTTTCACGATCAAATTCAGGGCCCTAAATGGGGTGTAGCTTTTAAGATCTGGACTGATCTCTAGTGACAGATGGAGATGTCATACCCCAACAAGTCCTCGAAGCAATGATAGGGTGGTGGTGCTGCTATAACCTCACTGGGATAGCTGTCAAAAAGTACACAACTTTCTTATGTTCCCAGAAGCCTCTCTGTTTTTTCTCAGTTATGCTACTTTCTTTAATAAAAGCTACTGCTTCTCTGCAGACCTCTTTTCACTTCTCATCCACCCCCCTTCCAAGCATGCACACAGCCAGGGCAGAAACAAAACTGCACAAGTTTGGCTTCTTTTTCCTCAGTCTGAAGAGTCCTGCCGTGGCTGCGTGCGTAAGGCAGCCCTGCCCTTCTGTCAGCAGAAGGGAACGTGGAAGGGAATAGGCCATCCACGCTGGGTACGGGCGCTGTGAAACCCCTGAATTCTCTGCGGGGGGATTGAGGCAGGCTTGGTGCTATGTTAAGACCGGTTATTTTTAAAAGTGTAGTAATAAAAGGGATGTTCCTTGTGAACCCTTCACCAGGTGCTAATTAATCAGCTTCCCATTTTCACAAGTGGGAGCAAATGAACGCCGGGGCTATGTAGTGATATCCTCAAGTGGGCATCAGGATTAGAATTTAGGGCTTCTAACCTGGGATCAAACCACACGGCTGCACTTCCATCAGCTACTTCAGGCGTGAAGTTTCTTCACCTGAAGATGAAAACCCTTTCACCGCCTGGACACCCACTAGTAGGAACAAGTGTTGTACAAATATTGTTATTTTACAGCTTAAAAATATGGATTTTTGTAGGCCCCTGTGGAACACAGGCTGAAACTATGCGAGTCCTTTACCTCACTGATTCCCGCTGTGAATGTTTTAAACAACATTGTGAGTTACTAGCTGCTGCTTCCTGTCAGGAAGAGATAAACTGTGGATTTATTAAAGGTTGGAGACAACTTCAGCCCGGGTTTCACTAGACTGGTGTCAATGAAATAATGGCAAGGACACATTCTCTTAGCTAAGTAGCCCTTAGCCACCTACTGAGACTAACTTACTGTACATGCAGCACAAAAGCTTACAAAGCAGGAGAAAAGAAGCGTCTCCTTGTTTCCTGTTTTTCAGAGCTACCCTCAGAGAAGGATCCAGAATCTGTATCCTGTTTGAAAGACCCCCAAGACACTCTTCCAGTCTGCTAGAAGGTTGAATCCAGCAAACCCTTGAAACCTGAGAAGTATGGAAAGTCTGGCAAGGGCTCTGAAGCATCCTGCCCCTCTGTCTTGTAGCCAGCCCCTTTGTGCAGCCTTTCATGCCATGTTTTGGCACTCGTGATCCCAGTTGTGATAACACATTGCAGAAGCGGCTATGAACGATAAAGATCTTAAGGGGAAAATGTTAACGGGACGTGTCTGAAATCATGAGAAGTACAGCTGAGTCAAGGCTAAGGAGTTTAGAGGGGAATGGTGGCTCATGTCTGTACATGTCTCATAGCCCCTCTCTTGCTTTCATCTCCTCTCCTTTTCTCTAGGCTTGTTTTCTCTCTCCAGCCCTGCTGTGTTCTCTGTAGGACTTCAATTCATTACCTTCCCCCCTGTGATAACCCCTCACTCACTATTGGGTCTCTATGTTGTCTTCCAGGTGATTTCATTTCAGTTCCAGGGATAAAGACACAAAGCAGAGAGTGAGTAGGGAACAGACAGGAGGGGCTTTTCTCTTTAACCTGACAGAATGGGGGCAAATACCTCTGTTGCAAGCAGAAGCAATGGCATGTTAGAAAAGATGAGAATGGAAACTCTGGCTTTCTTGGAAACAGCCGCTGGAATGAAGCAATAGTTTTGGGAAGCCCAGGGTATTGATAGAGTAGCTGGTCTCCTACCAACTGGGATTTGCTGTGTTCCAGGGCTATAATCAAGCAAATACAGAATTTGCCAACCAAGGCTTTATTCAACGTGCCAGGGAGCAGCCGTCGCTTCACCTGAGCTAGAAATGGCTTCACTAATGTGCAGCATGTGCAAGAGTCACTAAAGAGCCTTCACCCTTCATCAGTCAGAGAAGTGCAGTTGCGTGTGCAGCACGACTGGCAGAGGCAAGGGGATGGCATGCTATTAAGAATGTAGCCTAATGGCCCCTTGAGAGCACTGGGTGTGGGGAAATAAAATAAAATTTAAGAAACCCTTCACCTGAATTTTAATCACACCCAAGAGAAGACATGAGATTTAATACAAAACATTACACAGCTGCTTTGCTACACGAGATTAACTTCATGTAACAGGATGAATAAAAATATTCCCACTCCAACTTTCTGAAACATTCTGCCCTGAGGCAGTGAGAGAAATGGCACAGAATGCAGAATGAGGCAGGGAGATGAGCTAGAGATGCTTTTAAGCTCTATGCAAGTCACTCATCCAAAGCTGGGCTCTGACACAAATCTCCTTCAGCATCTCAAATTAATAATTCATCCTCAGCTGGGCGATCATTACAAGATCTCTTTTTGCAGACAGACAGTCAGAGAGAACAAATACAAGAGTTTATGCTGGCTGGCAATACTGTGAATCTTTGAAAGCAACAGGCTATGACAGCACTTCTTAGGTTCTCCTAGTGCTATGCTTAGAGCCTGGGCGTGTGCAAACGACTGTAAATGTGCGTGTATGAGGAGTGACCCACTTCTGCAATTGGAAGTTGGAATGCCTCCCAGAGGCACACATGACGTTTTGGCAACAGAGAGAGAGAGGAGTTCAAGGGAACTAGGAAAAGAGTTCAGAAGAGGAGTGTGAACAAAAATACCCAAGCAGCAAAACATCTAGTTCTAAACTCTTTGCAATCATTCATCCAAGAGGAGCTGCTATCAAGGTCACAAGAGGTCTTTGTGGTAGAAATGAGGCAACTTCCCTTAGCCACCAAGAGAAGTTGCAAGCTCACATCGCAGCCTGTCAAAGTCAGCAGGGACTTAGTCACAAATTGATTTACAAGAACATCAGCTGGAGATAGAACCATTTTACTTTTCAAGCTGTAGAGTAAATGCATGTCCCTTGACAAGCAACTTTCCCTGGTAACCCCATCAACCATTTATGAAGCAAGAGTGGTATTTCCTCAGTGCTCAGCATGACAGGCAGTGTGCAATTCACAAAATACACCTCCATCCGTAATCAACAGTCTCTAAAATTAACTATTTCCTATTCCTGATAAAAATTATCAAAAACGTCCAACTGATCGTTGTGCACATTTTGCACTTATCTATTTGGGGCCGCAATCCCATTAGATCCTGGAAATTAAGCAGCTTCGAGCACTGACTAGGCCTTGGAAAACAAATCCAGAGCTCAACAATTGCTGAGTCAGATGTGATTTTCTCCTTTTACACCAGATGAGAATTCACAACTTCAATGTGAGTCCAGTCACAGAAATAAGCAAAACAGAGATTTGCTGAGGACAGCAGGCGCGCTCAGGGACAGCATGCTGCCTCCTTACTCTCTGCAGGAGCTGCGGAGAGGCAGGCTGGCGGTGGCTGCAGCTGCTCAGACAGAAGCCAGGGTTATTTGGAACAGATGCAGCAGTCACCTACCTGATCCCGCTCAGGTGTCTGGCAGCAGGAGTTGCAGCAATCCCGGTTACTCAGTGCTCTCCTTGTCAGCCTGCAATTACAGTTGCACCCCTTCCCGTTACTCTTCTCTTGCCTGTGGAAAAAGCAGTCTCGCACCAGTCCTTCATCTTGGGGGCTGAAAAAGGCAACTTTGCCTATGCTGTTGAGAAGCCTTGAGTCATCCCCAGGCACTGGTGATGCTCTGCAGCTGGAGGTGTTCTGAGTGAGACGTAAATCAAGATACGTGGTCATAAAGCAGCTAGTGACAAGTCTTGGAGGAAAAAAAAAAGGTGTTATCTTTAGTAACCAGGCCAAATGCCAGCTCCAGCTAAGATAACAGACATTCTACTGACTTCCTGCAATTTTCCTTCAGTGAAATATTATCCTCTTTACTTCCTGCCAGAGTGTCATTTAACGCTGCTTTGCCAGTCTGCTGTGATTCACTCAAAGGAAACTGCGTTTCAGTAAACACTAACGTAACCCCACTACATTAGAGATGCATCCAAACTGTGAGATTCAGAATGAGATTTGTATGCTTCAAGAGGCTGCATGAGTTCGGTGGTTTACTTTAATTTCAGCCAGTGAAATTAGCAATAATCCTTTATTATAGGGAAAAGCAACAAACCAGTTAAATACGTGGATGACATGAGCATTCCTATCCATATCCAGAGAGCAGATGTTACTAAAATCATTTCCCCAGAACAATAGCAAGACCCTGTAGCACCCTCATCTCAGATTCCAGCGGCCACTAATCCTGTCACCTGGAAACAACCGCTGCTCCTAGAGACTGCACTGAAGTGCTCTCCCAACAGCAGGTACCAGCCGGTTTCCACTACCTTTCATCGTGATAGCTACCGGGCCATATCTACACCAGCGCTAGTTGCACACATTGCAGTTCTGCTTCAACAATGCCTTGCAGACACCATCAGGTGATACCAATGCTTTGTCACAACCTACTGCCTGAACCCAAGGTAAAACTACACCAAAGCAATTTATCCCTACCTGTGTATTTACACGGGAATATGCCAGTGTACCTGAGGAAGATGGAACGGCTCCCAAAGTAGGCAGGAAGAACTGTTGTTTTTCTGTTCACAATGGGTTTCCTCATCCATCAGGCATGTTCATTAAAGCCTGCTTCCTTTAGCAGGATCACTATAAAGGGCAATTATGGAGGAGGAAAAGGAGTACAGCCTTATGACTTGCCATCTTCCAGGATTTGTCCTGAAGATTAATTGAATCCACTGTTTTAATGAGGCAAAGTCCCCACTGCATGGGTGACCAAAATCTTCACATGCTAGTGTGACTTTATAATAACAAATTCCTCTCTACACATATATGGTCATGTCTTTCACAGGAGGTACGAGGCTCAAATCAGAGGCCAAGAAGGAAAGGCATAGCTATTCAGTGGAATTCAGGTAGCGTCAGAGCCTCAAGATCCAGAAGGACAACCCTGCTGTAGCTAACAGACAATTTCTCCATCAGTGTCACAATGTTCACATGTTCCTGCTTCCCCCTTTCCTCTCAGAGCGCTGATGGTTGTGTTGATGGACATGGGACTACAGCCAGCTGTTCCCTGACATGAGGTGTGCCAGGCAGTGGGATACGGCTTTCAGCTCCAAAAGCTGTCAAAGCCATCATGGATTTATATTCTGTGGAAGTAATTAGGGACTCCCCGTTGCTTCTCCACTCGCCTCCCATTTGTAGGGCAATCACATCAGACTAGAGTCGTGCTCAGTCAACACTGCCAGCCTGCCCTGAAGCCAGTGGGGACTATTAAGAGAGGTTATTGGGGCAGATGGAATATTCCCCACTAGAACATACACAGAGAGCTATAGATTTTGCCCTTGAACATAGCCTGTGGCAATTTCCAGCAGATAAATGAAAGCTGCTATTCTCATTGATTTTTTTTTTTTTAAATAATTATTTGCATCACCTCTTGCTTCTAGTCATAGTGGCCCCATCTCCAGTCTGCGGTGGAGACACCCATTCAGTTTTTATCTTCCATATTTGCTTGATTTTTCCATTCACTGTCTCACTCTCTCCACAACTAGCTCAGGGATACAGAGCCTTTGTGCTAAGGGAGTCTGGAAGGGGAGCTGCTGCTACTCACCAGATTCCTTTTGGTAAGGTTTGCCAGGAGAAGGGGCTGGCCCTGGCATGGTTAAGCACTTTTCTTCAGCTAGCTTTGGTCCTTCCCTCACGACCTCCACACCGGACTAGTAGCTCAGAGGCATGGCCTGAGCTCATTTTATCCTCCCACCTCAGGCAAAAGCCTTAGCACTGCAGTGAGATTCTTAAGCAGTGGGCTTCCTGCTGTCATGTGAGGCTCACTGGGGTATCAGAACCCATGAGTTTTGCCAGGATAAAAAGCCAAGCTCTTGCAGTTTCCTGCCTAATAACCGATCCCTCCGGCAGAGTCCTTGCCCTCCCCTCTGGGTGAACTGCCATTGACCCAGTGAATTCAATTAGTATGGTTCTTCCTTTATCAAACAAACCCCACATGGCCCAAACCAAACACGGCGTATTTGAAAACAAATGGATTGAAACGGCCCTAATCTACTCAGGCACTCTCCGCTGCATGTGCTCCCTCCAAGTCAGCGTACCCACAAATACAATCAGGGAATCATCAGGATCCCATCTGGTCTGCAAGGGGAGAGGGGTCTGACACCCTGCAGAACAGAGAGTACCAGTGACTGGGGTCTGATTCAAATGGACCATTACAGTGTCTCAGCAGTGCTTTCTGAGCTAGTTTTCTGACTGTCCCCACTGTTGAGCCCTTAGGGAAAATGGGAGAGTGTCTCAGCTGGAGTCCTTGGGAAGAAAGCTTGTGTGACCTTGACTGATACCATTTTCCATAAGCACAGTGATGCACAGCACCATCACATGCAGGCTGGACAAACCACACCAGCTAAAGCACTTCTGTAAGCCACCGCTTTCCTGGAGGGCTCTGAATCACTTCAGCCACTCCATATGTGAAGATTTTTCTTTTATACCACAAGAAAGTTGTCAGCGCTCCCATTTATGGGTCCTACTGGTCAGCTATATCCTTCCTAGGATGCATGCCAGGAAGAAGAAATCCCACATCAAAGGGGCATTCCCTACCTTGCCTTGCCCAAAGGAAGAACACAGCTATGGTGAAGAGAAGGCAGCCAGTGGTCTTGCCGGCAGATTGGCACAGACACAGATGCCACACCTATGACTGGCTTGTTTGGGAACCCTCCTCTAACACTGTGCTGGTTTTCAGAAATTGCTGGACACTCCTGACATCTATTTGTCCCATTCCCCATCTCCTCTCAACCAGCAGGGACCGGGCATGACCCATGCCGGCACACGGGACACAGAGGCAGGGGAAAGGCAGTGGGTGGCCCTACCCAACAGGCCCCAGCAGAGACGTGCCGGGGCAGCAGTGGAAAAGGCCAAACACCTGGAGATCCCAGCTCCCCAATGCTTTGAGGCACAGATGGAGCATGGGTCAGGCAGCACATCTTAGACAGACTTCCTGGTGGCTCACAAGAAAAGCTTGGTAAAAAAGGATCAGAGCACAAGGGTGAGAAGGTTTGAACCACGCTGCCACAAGGCCTGGAGGGATGGCACCTTGCTTGAGATGTTCCAGAGATGCACTGAAGGACCAGTGACATATATAGAATCATAGAATCATA
>NW_010233788.1:0-5020 GCF_000690775.1 Eurypyga helias
GGTCCAATAAGCAGGTCTCTGTGTCTCTGTGTTTCAGAGAACTGAAACAGATCAGGTACATTAGTAATACTGAAGAAACAGGTTAAAATGAATGATAAATTCCAACAGACTCCATACCCAAAATTTATTAGGGCAATACCATCCCATTTTCAAAAGTGCTACCAGTTGCGTCTAAATGACGGGTTTGGCTAAGGTGCTGTAATCTGGTGGTCTTGGTCCCCATCCGTCTGATTTGAGTCTGACAGTCATCTTAACACTCTTTGTTCTTTTGGAGACATCCTTCCAACTGCCTTTTATCCTTCTTCGTAGGTCATTACATTTCTGTACCAAATATGAGAGTTATATGATGACATATTTTTTTCTTCATTCTTATATTGATTTACTTGATCTTGAGGTCTTACTGAGCCCACTAAGTAGAGCTGTCTTCATTGTCCTTGCTGCTGCCTCAGTCAGGCACACTTTCACTACTGAGGTTCTTCCCTGATAATAATAGTTTTTTCAATCAGTCTAGGGTTGTCATTAGCATCTTTCACATGCACCTTTTTGCATGCTTTCAAACTGATCTTGTTTCTAACAGATGTTATAATGGGGAGAATCTGTATTCTAATATAATATCCCATAGATCATCTACTTCGTTTCCTACAATCAAGCAGCAAAAATTGTCATAATACAGTTTCTATTAATTGTGTATCTATCTGTTAAATTCTTGTGCTACTTCCATCAACTCCATTTTTTGCCCCAATCAATCATTATATCACACATGAAAAGATGTAATCTAGTCACAAACAAACTGTAATATTGAATTAGCAGCAGCTTTTATGGCTAACCTTAACATAACATGTTGTTTGAATGTAATGACTGTGATATGTATACTAACTTTGAAACACTTTCCAGTTACACCATCTTTGTCATGACTTATCCAAAACCAGCAAGGTCCTATCAAGGCAAGCCCTGTGCTTTGTGAGGGAATTATGGGATACCAGCATACTGATGCTTATTTCAAGAGCCAAATATTCTTGCTTGTTGCTTCATTCTTTGTGACACAGGGGAATGGCTATGATAGAAATGTCAGACCTCAGTTTTGCCCTCAGGTTTCACTTGCTCAGCATTGTTCTAGCAGCTGCCAAAATGTTCACCTCCAGAATGATGAACATAATTGATGACATTTATTATTATCTTCCTTTTTCCCCATGAATATGAAAACAAATGCTGTCTAGCTTTCCTGCGTAGTCACTGGTGAGACAGGCACCCATAGAAGAAACAAATCTCCCCACCTATTTCAGGCATCTAAATTATCTAAATTAGGTTAGTATGAATCTCTCTAGAAGTGTCTGTTTTTTTGCCATAGCTGGGAAAGACGCCACACTGCTGTCCAGCTTTAGCCAGATACTAACTTTTAGATGACTGAAACCTGGTGATTTGAGGTTAATCCTACTACAGCAGAACAAAATAGGAGGTTCAGAGTTTCTATATGCCTACAACACTCTTAAAAATCAACTGAATTTACAAATCACAGAATCACAGAATGGTTTGGGTTGGAAGGGACATTAAAGATGATCCAGTTCCAACCCCCCTGGCATGGGCAGGGACACCTTCCACTAGACCAGGGGGCTCAAAGCCTCATCCAGCCTGGCCTTGAACACTTCCAGGGATGGGCCATCCACAGCTTCTCTGGGCAACCTGTTCCAGTGCCTCACCACCCTCTCCATGAAGAACTAGTTCTTGTTATCTGATCTAAACCTCCCTGCTTTCAATTTAAACCCATTGCCCCTTGTCCTGTCACTACAGGCCCTTGTAAAAAGTCCCCCCCAGCTTCCTTGTAGGCCCCTTCAGGTACTGGAAGCCTGCAACTGAGCCTTTTCTTCTCCAGGCAGTTTGGAAAGACTACTGACACTGCTTCCAAACAATCTAGACCTCTTGTTATTCCAAGCACAAGCAAATAGTGTTTGAACACAGAGAGGCAGGAAAGTCTGGCTTACAGATGGGATGGCTGTGGAGTAGTGACTCCAGACCTGTGGTTCACAGTGCATAATTAGCTGAGTGTGGATTCCCAGTTTAACATGACGGTTAAACAGATCATGCACTCTGTGGTTATTTAAATGAGAACTCTGAGTCTAAACAAGGATGTCATGTTTTGTCTGTGGTACACACAGACAAAACAGTGGTGCCACTCATACTAGTTTTCAAAGTATTTTTCTATGTCCATACCCCAGAAAGAGTTTTGAGTGAATGGAGAAGGTTCAGAGAAGAACTGTGAGAATGATTAGTGGACTAGGGGGAAGAGATTATGCAGTTTAGCTGAGCAAAGGAAATTAATTTTCATCATAAATCATAAAAACAGGGACTAAAATGTTGCTAATGACAGGATGATGCAGTTTTTCAGATAAATGTATTGTAAACATCTGGACTAAAAGCTAGAAATTTAGTCAAGTTAAAGGTAAATTTTAATAAGAATTGCAGTAAGCTTTCCATTGTGGGACATTATGAGATAAAGATGAAATGTATTTTTAACTGTAGTTCAGGCAGGAATTAATTCAGGGAATCTCTATGCCCTGTGTTATGTAGGTCAGACTGGGTATTCGCGACATTTTCTTCTGGCTTCATGATTTTTGACTCTAATATGGTGAATGCAATATTGGTATGCAACAATTTTAGTGTGTAGTAGTATTTGTAAAAGAAATTAATTCCACAAATGGGGAAAAATGAGCACTTTGCTTTAGCAGAAGAATAGCAGATAAACTTGTAGTGATAGTAAAATATTTGCAATTTGTATCTAGCTCACTCAGGTACAGCGGAGCAGAATTACCTGCAACTGTATTATGATTTCTTTTACTATTTTCTAGAGTAAATTATCTTCAATTTGCACATTCAGTAATAAGTAGCACGGTGCATATTACACCATTATTACTACACCTAATTCACTAGATATGTAATTTACATTGCTATTTATATAAGTACTAAATTAAATCCAAAGAATCCCAGGAGAGGAGTAACCAGCTTATTCCAGACCCCAGCCTAATATTTAATATGGAAATACTAAAATAAAATAATAAAAGAAGGCAGACCTCAAAATCTTCAACCCTTATGTCAGGAATTGCATCTCAATCTCCAAGAAGGAAAAAAGTAATATCTTAAAATATACCTTTGAAACAAGATGCAGAGAATTTAAAGAAGGTAAAGAGCACTTGGGAGTAGGGCAAAGAGAAGAGAGTGAGGGAACACATCACCTCAACTCTTTCTTTCACTTCATTTTTTTTAGTTTTTTATTTTTTATGGAGCATACGATTTCTGAATTGTCTAAGCTACAGAGGGCTGTGGATTAGTACGAAATGTGCAGAGGGAGAAAATTTCAAAAGAAGTATTGTACCGCTGGCAGGAGGTTGCCTGGGGCAAACGGCTCCTCTCCACCAATCACCATATAACCACAGTGCCAGACATTTGCTCTTACGAAATGATCAGGTGCAGAGGCTGAAGGCTATGAGTGCGGCGGGGCAGCTCACGGCTGGTGAAGCCCTCTCTCATCAGCTTCATGACACGTATTAAAAGAAGTGAACTGCAGAGACAGCAGTGACAGGAAGTTGTACGGTGGCATAAATCAAGTGTCCCATGGCATAGGGCCACACTAATGAGGCAGAGGCTCTGCACTGCCTAAAGAACTGGAAATATTTTATCCTCATAAAATAGAGTACATTCATTGGACCTGGATAATTAATGATGCAGGGGAAGGTACTCTGGCTCTGGCAATGTTGCTAAATAGGAAAGGGCCAAGGGCAATCTCTGGCTTCAAGGCCACATCGTGTAGACGGGCTGTTGTCTGCACCGCTTTGTTGCAGCTCTGGCTAGAGCACAGGGACGATGTGCAGGCTGCGTAGCACCTACCTGAGACTCGTACGAGTCCTACACGGTGGGACTTACAGCTCTGAGGCAATGCCATCTTCTCTGGGTTTTTTCAGTTCAAAGCGTCTGAAACAACAAGGGCTGTGTCACGGCCCAACAGAGCGAGGTTTTGCCTTCTCTTACACTGTTGCTGTACCGTAAAATGGCTGTGTCATATCATACCCATCCAAGTTTTTCTCACAGTGAAGGTGACAAGGCAGAGGAGAGACAGCAGAAAACATTCTTGTTTGATACTGATGCCTGTGCTGAGATGTTCCTTGATTTTGCCTTCTCCTTACCTCTGCAAACTACTCCTGGACATAAAACTGAGGATTGTGTCCTGTCTCTTTGATATAGCAGGAGGGTAGAGAGGGTGCTTGAGCATTCAACACACCTGGGGGTAACACTGGGAAACTGTGTAAGCTTGAAGGGACTAAACATGGTGTTGTCTTAACCATCCTGCTTTTTGGGAGAGGTCCATGAAAGGAGCTATCTCCAGAAATGTGTGCATATACTGTCATAGAAAATGCTTGTGGGTGTACTCAAAACAGAGGCAGGGCATTAAGCTAAAAAAATAAGTAATGTAATGTATCAGGAGTCCAGCGCTTGAGTTCTCCCTCTGGCCCTCTTTTATTACGAACACAGATGTACCCTTTGATCTGTGATCCAAAGGGTTGCCAACATACTCAAAACACATATTGTTGGTGTGATTATTATTATTGTTCTGCTAATCTCCACATTTAGAGTAGTATTAACTTTCCACAGCCAGCCTTGCTGACATAAATGGTCTCCTGAATATTAATACAAACTCGTGCAAGTAATTGCTGTACAACTGAGAACAGTCAGATGAAGAGCCTAGCTTGCCTTTACATTTCTCCACTGATCACATTTGAGATCTTCCCTGCATCTGTGTGGGGATGTACCAGTTCTCTTGGTTGTTAGGTCTCCAGCATTTGCATTCACCTTACTCTGTGAGCTGTTTATTCATTTGTACAGTACATAAAATATATGGTGCTCCTTATGAATCATACTATTTCCTCCACTTTTTTCCAGGGATGATAAGACTTCCTTTCAGACAGCCTTTCCTTTCCTTCCTACTGCCATCTTTCAATAGAGAATGAAAACTGTGTGGCGCGGTCGACAC
>NW_010233789.1:0-8878 GCF_000690775.1 Eurypyga helias
ATTAATATATATTTATATATACATATTATCTATACATGCACACACACACACGCATATTAGTGCCCCACTTGTTTATCTATCAAGAATTGCTACTGCTAAGACATCTGAATTGGGAATAACACTACCAAGAACTAGTGCTGGACTTGCAGGATGCTAATTCCTCAAAATGTAAAATGAGGAAAAAATTATCTCACATAACTGAACTGACACCATTAAGCCTAAGCTTAATTACAAACTGCCAACACTATTTTAACTCCACTCTAGACGGCCCACCAAGCAAACTACTGAACTTGCCAGATCAAAGGAAGCAATATTAAAGAAACAGGAACACACAATTCAACAATTTTATGCATGACGGTAAAACATTTGAGTCTGTTTTGTACAGAAGTTCAGTCCTTTCACCAACTAAGAAAATGTATATTTTATACTTTTTTCTGCCAAATGCTGCAGTAAGACATGGAACTTCAATATAATACCAATTAAAACAATTATTTCACTTTCCCAAAAATTTCTCCATTTTTACATCATATTATTAATCCAGAGCAAATTTACTGATGAAAAGCATAGTTCTGGGGAAAGAATGAAAAATAACTTTGTGAACAAGCCAACACTACAGAGGAAAATAACAATACAGTCAAAACTATTACTTAATGGGTTTGTTTGATGACTATAATTAGTAAACTTTCTGAGATTAAGGATTTTTTTTTCCCCCGTGTCTTCACCACATCCCGAAAAGTTTTGAAAGGCATTTTTGCCCTGTCTATTTTTTAATCAATTTCAGGGTAATATTTTCAGTAACTACTCAGCAAAACTAAGCCAATTACAAAACTCTGGAGGTAATTTGCAAAGAACACATCCAGATGCTCAAAAAATCCAGAAAATTAATTTTCACAATCACTATTTACTCAAAGCTTCAGATTTCCAGTTGCACAGCTTAAAATACTGTAGTTCACTATAATCTTAAAGCAGCCCAGGTTCTGTAAACCACACAGGTAATTTTTTTTTCTTTCACCACTAATTAATCTGCTGGACTGTAAAACTTTTTCCCTGGGTTTTTTTCCCCTTTTTATTGCTTACAACAGGTTACTGCAATATGAAGTTGAAGTAAAAGGAAAAGGTTAAGACGGGAAAAAGAAGAAACCATCTTTCTGGTTCTGATTTCATGATAACGTTATGGCAAAACAATATTACACATTTTAAGATGTATCTTGGAGAATGATAAGCCTCTTGAGAAGGCTGCAGAGAACAATTCCCCATGTATTAAAAAAAAATTCCCTCAGCACTGCTGCAATGCATTGGAGCAAGACTTTATTTTTCTAAACTCTTATAATGACATCCCAATTCCTAATATATTACAAGTGTGGTTGCATTAATTCTGTCATCAGCAGTGGAAGTCAATACTTGGCCTAGATATAAATCATGGAGTTTAATACATAAAGCAGGAAGTTAACACTGGATACAGTATTGGTGACAACAACAGTGGAGGTGCCCTTTTTTTTTATTTTGGTGAAACAATAGCTATAGAAAAAACGCAAGAAATCAATCATACACTTAAGCACAAACACGTTCAGTAATGACTCTCAAAACACGGCCTTATATAAGTGGATCAAGGCAGAAGGGTAGATTTAACTGCATTTCTGAAAGTATTTCTGATCCAAAGGAGTGGAGGGAAAGAAAAAGTAAACTGTTTACAGGTTGAACGAAGTATGACCTGGTGTTGTTGTGTAACACTGTATTCTGCAATCAGTTATTGCATTTACTATTCATGTGCACTTAGTTCGAAACAGCACGGTAAAACTCTTTTCAGCAAGATGAACAATAAATTTATCTTTTGTAAATTAACTATGGCAACTAACTTCTTTGGAATATTCCTATTTTTCTTGTGCAAGTAACATTTTTTGAAACTCTTCAGAGACAAAATATTAGCACCTTTGACTTTACAGTGTTGCTTGAAGAAGGGTTTTAAAAGTGGAGGAGGTCCCTCTACTTCAGAGAGTTCAGTGCAGAGGTCCTTCTCTGCACCCCAAACAGCTCAAAGTGGAAACTCTTGGCAAGTTCCCCAGTGTGGGCCTCCCCGCTTCGGGGCGAGCTGGCGGGCTGCGATCCAGGAGATCCAGCTCCCACACACTCCTGCCCACAGCGCCTTCGCAGGGTGGGGAAAGGGAGTGGCGGGGATAAGCCCTGTTCTAGCCATAGCCAGGTGGCATACGACTCCGCAGGAATCACAGCCAACTGGAGTAAATTAAAGTAGACCTTAGGCTACCTTAGACAGGGCTTGGCCAAGTCAGGAGAGGAGAAACATGCAGCTGTAATTAGGATAGAGTTCAAGGAACACATACTCTCTTAATCAAAAACATGTTTCCTCTTAATTTGGTCAAGCACTAACAGTTTTACAGAGATCTTTGAGGTGTACCTCCTGTCCGTCCATCTCTAGAGCCAGAGATAGAAATACTAGCAAGTAGTCTAGATGGGAAGAAGCACGGGTGGAAGGGAGCATTACTTCAGTCACATCATTTCTGTATCTACTGCACTCAGGGTTTTTGGATCCCGAAAGAAGGAGCCAGATTACAAAACTTCTACCAAAATGCTGAGAATGAAGGTATTCCCCCTTCCCCGGAGATGCACCAGGTAGGTAACTCAAAACAGGCTGTCCCTGAAGACAAGTGTCTCAGCAAGCCAAGAGCCAAACTGGAGACAAACTGTTATTAAGTTTCAAGGAACTTGGGTAAAACTGAATCCAGGCTGAAACAACACTAGAAAATACTGGTTCAATGCCCGTTTTCTGCTTCTGTAATTTGCTGCCGGGATAGCAGTTGGCAAGACAGGTGGTTAAAACTATTTACAGCCTAATGTTACACTGCCAGAAGAACAATACAAAGACACTTTCAAATATGAAAGATGAGAGCTGCCTAGTAAGAAGCCATTACACACTCAGGTCTTTAAAAGCCCAAGACCAAATGGCAAGTAGTTTTGCCTGTGGAAGACATGAGTTCACTTCAAGGAACTTCCTGAAAGCAGAGGGCTCTTCTAGAAATGATGAGTTTTCTAAAATCTTTCTGTAATTATGAGGTTTACCTTTGGGAAGTGAATTCATACAGACTTCTAAAAATAGGAAGGGACACTGCATGCAACACTGTGTGGAGATGTCAAAAAACAGATGCTAAAAAACCAAGCCAACAAACTTAAAAATTAAGTCTGCAGAAAGAAAGAAATCTGTCTATGGCTGCAGGCACTTTTTTTAAGGGGAGAAGGGTCAGGAAGTTGGCAGAGGTGGTGGTGAGGTTTGTTTGCATATTTTTTTGCTTTGCTTCTGTTTTGTGGGTTTGTTTTAAGTCAATCCCTGTTCTTTGAGGTTAAATAAAACCCCAGAATTTTGCCTGAACAGATTTCCAGTCTTCAAGGTCCTCTCAGATCTTCTAACAAAGAACTGTATGAGAACCTGTATCTGCTAGAAGGACTTATATCTGATAAGATCGATTTTAATTAAAATACAAAGTAGCTGTTTCACACCGCAGTGCTTATTTCCCCTCACATCACTTGCCACTTCTGTTCTACTACCATCATTGTCATTTACAGAGATGAGACACAAGGAGACTGCCAAAATTCTGTAGTTCGCTGTGGTAGAGACTGTAAAAAATATATCTACTACCTAACTCACAAAACTTGAAATAAAAATAATTAAACAAAACAGGGAAGGGAAAAAAAAAAAAGGAAATCTAATTTCCCCTTTCTTAAGTGCAAAGACTTGAAGTCCAAACCCTCCCAAGGGGGTTAGACTGGTAGAAGCAAGAACTGCACTCTGCTCATTTACATCCCAACTCAAGGCTTTGGCCAGCAGACCAATCTTACCAGTTTTCAGTCTCATCATCATCCTCTTCAGAAGACTGTTTCATATCACACCTTCTGGATTTCTGCTGGATCCCAGCCTGGCGCAGTTTAAAGCTGCCTTGGAATGGGCACCATCCCGCCAAGCAAATAGCTCCAGGGACAGCCAACATGAAACACAGAGATAACGATAAGCATTTGGAAAGTGTGCTGTGGTTTGGAGCAGGAGACGCTGCCAAAGCTTTTGCAGAGTCACAAGGTTAAGTCCTCTCTGCATGGAGACTCCCAGAAAAACACAGCACAGCAATAACCCGCGGAGGCAGCAGCCTAAGGACCACTGCTGCTCAACCTCTCAAATAAGAGTGTCCATACAGGAGCATAAAACTCACTAACATTAGTTGATTTGCTGCACGCACTGAGAATGAGAATCTATGCACAACCTTCGGTCCATGAATGAAATCGCTGCTCGAAGCTTTTTGCTTTTGTATTGTTGACAGTGCAAAGTATATGCTGTCATCTACTTGCTGGGAGGCCTCTGTCTCCATCTCACTTACCAAACTAGTAAAAAACAGAAGAAGTTGAGGAGAGAGTAAGAAGGTTGTTTAGATCAATTTAGTCCTTTCTGCTTATCATTCCGGAAGGAAATAACAGAACAAAAAGTACTATTCAAGAAAGCTGAAGGGAACTCCAAAGCAGGATTTCAGTGAGGACACACTGCAGTCAAGAGATGAAACCAACACTGGGCAGCAGAGAAACAGCTACAGTAAAGCAAACCAGTCCTGATATTCTCCCTAGGTCGACGAATATGAGATGGTAGTGGAAGACATATGCATACAACCTAATGCCTCAAATATGCATAACCTCCCCCATCTTGGGTGCCAGACAGTTGCCTGAATGCCTGTCCCTGCCTGAAGTCAAAGCTTCCAGCATTTCCTAGCACCGAGTCTCCTAACATGCTATAAAAAAGCATTTTAAAAAAGGTTAAGGATCAAATGTCCTCTGTGCAGCGACCCACTGAAGTTAGGAAAAAATGAAAGTAGCTTAAGTGAAAACAAAAGTGACCCTGGCTAGATGTCAGGGAAAGCGTTCAGACTAGAAGAAGAGTAACAAAGAACTGCAGCTGAGCTCCTGGGAGGCTCCTTTCGTGGAGGTTTTCAGAGACAGATCGGACCAAAAGAACCTGTAAAGAATGAACCACAAATTTGTGACCAACCCCTCATGTAATGTAATTCATATAAATTGATTATATATCCTATTCATCTAATTCCCTTTCACCCCAGCTGCTCTACAGAAGCAATCCTAGCCATAAGAAATGATGACTTTACCTTCAAGATAAAAATTAAAAAATCATTACACTTGCTGTAATTCTGAGCTTCCTCACAGAAATATGCAGGCTTACTGGTTTTGAGTCAGCAGGGTTCATGCTTTTGAGTTCCTCTCTGCAACCATGACAACAGAAAGTTTAAATTGTTTTAAATAAGAGCAAGAAAGAAATTCCAAGACTCTGCATTGACAAAAACACCAGTGAAATCCACTGTAAGAATCAGACTATAGCACTGCAGATTTGAAGTCTTCCTGAGAGATAAGAAACCCTTGAAGATACAGATGTGAGCTGAAGTATCCCTACCACAATGTGTGTGGGCTCTTAGCCAACAGTAGATGAAAAATAATGCAACTAAATCCTGTTCTTGCAATCTGAACTAAACTGAATTACTAAATATTTCCTATTCATGCATATGAAGCTACCATAGCTGAACACTTAAACAGCCCATGAGCCCAAACCTTTTGACAGAACCCACAGCGCCCACAAATACTAGACACGAGTAAAAGATTTAGGTCCCACTGGAGAACTTACTTTTAGATAGGGTAACACACCAACCTGAATCACAGACTTCAGCTCCATGTCACGACATCAATGACTGTGACAGTCCAACCTTCCTTTGGATATACAGTTTTAATATGTTCCTATGTGAAGAGTTACAGTATTGCTCAGAGGTAAGCATTTCTTTGTGTCAGCAACAGCTGTTCCTTAAAACTGTTAAATCCACATTTAATTATCTGGGATTGTTTGTTTATTAAAAATACAGGCTCAACAGAAAAAAATCCTTTATCTTCTGTTTCTAGAATTGAGTTGGCAATTTTACTCCTAACGGTAAAATGCTGCTTCCCATTTTCAGCCCATGGGTCTAGCCCTCATACACCAGGCTTCATAAAGGCACCTCGATGTAAGTGACACTGCTGTACTGATGTTTACTCTGTAACTGGTAATTCAGGCCTTCAGACAGTTTTTCAGAATTACCTGACTGCCAAGCACGATCTTTAGAAAAGACTTTTGAAAGACTCTTATGCAAGCACCTGAATACTTCTGCAAGTGTGTCCTTTGTGTACAATCCCACTGCCTGTGATTACATGACACAAGGTAATACCTACTGACATCAACAGCACCTTCCTCACCAAGATCAGATCCTTCCAATTTCTTCTTTTTCATATGCATAAGTTTTTCTGGTTTGATTTGAAGTTTGTTTGCTTTGGTACATTACTGTTTAAATATTTGAGATAGCCCAACAATGGATAGTACCTTTTTTTTCTCCTGCTGCAGAACATGTGCGATCTGACTAAAGCCTAACCACTGACTTGACTTATTTTGGCTTGACCAAGTGTCACTGGAGGATATAATTCTCAGTTAAGTAAGACCTCAAAATCAGAATAAACCTTTGCTCAAAGTGAAAAATCCTTCTAAGCAGATCCAGCTTTTTATCTAAATTAAATAGATTAAGAAAAAATAATCACAAAAACCATCTCTTCCACTAGGGTTCAAATAAGTCTGTTATTTCACCAAAATATATTTTGTCCTCTAATCTTTAGCACAGATGTAAGTTTCAAGCTGCTTTAACCTTCTCCAGCACACTCCTTTGCTCACAGGTCAGCAGCCTATATAACACGAACACCATCATAATGTGTAGCCAAACAGACTACAGGGGGACTGTATTTTTTTTTCCCCATGAAAGCACATCCAGTTAGTCAGAAAGACAATTCTTGCATGCAGAAAAAACCTTGAGGTCTGGGGGTTTGATGGGCTGGCAGGACTCATGGGTTGATCAAACAGGTTTGACAGACTGTGGGTTCTGTGTTTCGATAAGGTCAGTACTTACTGTGGAATTACCTGCCGGGCCTTTGGCAGACAAGCTACCTTTGCAACTTTGTGTTAAGAGATGCTTAAAATCTTCAGGCTTGCCTAGAAACCTTCAACTCACACTGCTCTGGAACCACAGAGTACCTCCCTCCCAGCCTGCCCCAGGCAAGGGAGGTCGAGCTGCTAATGCTAACCTATTATCTTTCTCGCTTAAGGAAAGGTTAACCTAGGTAAGCACAACATTATTTGTGTGGGTATAAACTGTTTCAATTTTTTTTTTTTTTTGGCCATGAAAACATAACACCCTTAACCAAAATCGTGACAGCCATGCAAGAACTGGATACACATCTGTTCAGAGCTACCCATAATACACCTGTACAGTCTGGGGCAGATGCCTGATGCAATTTACTCGGAGGAGAATTCTGCAAATTTGTACTACCACAGCAACAACCCCAGACTAATCAGCTATTCGACTGCCTAGAGACAATATTCCACGAACTGACAACTTGGCCTCCTTTCTCCTCCACCCTGACCTGCTCCCCTCCCACACTTGTCAACTGACTCGTCCTGTATCGCTGCAGCCCAAGACTGAGAGGTCCCCGGGGCACCTCCTGCTTTTGCCTTGGCTGTCTGGGGAGTACTTTTGATGTCTTAGCGGTCTGCTCAAGTGCTACCACGACTAAAACAATGCATCACTAAAAAAAACTCCAGGCCCACTTTCTCCAGGAGGAAACAGCTGTACAATTGAAAAATAACCTAAATTTACATGTATCATGCATGCTGGAGCATAAACTAATAGACTCAAAGGCATTGTTTAATTAAATGTTCCTCCTTCCAGGCCTCCAGCCTCCTTCCAGGCTGAAAATGGCGACCGCTCCTGACAGAGCGCAAAGCTTCCTTTGTGTATACTTAAAACAATCACTACGGCAATTTCCTTTAAATCCCTCTTCTGTTTTCCCTCTCCCACTTCAGACTTAAAAGAGCTAAGAAGAATCATGCTTTTCCCTGCATTATGATTTTTTTTTCCTTTTTGGAAGCCTGTACTGAATAGAAAAGGCCTGTATCAGGCTGGTCAGGTTTCCTGTTCTCCTGTAACTGTTCCTGACTGCTTTCAAAATGCAAGCACATTTGTATGCACCATGACCTTCATAGCAAACACCTGCTTCTTAAACGCGGTGTGCACTCTGCTAGCTCCCGCAATTTACTGCTTGAGTACATTCTTTCACTTCATTTTTTGTACACTCTAAAATCAATGTTCAAAATTCAATTACACCACTTTCCTACAGTTCAAGTGATTTTTCTTATCCCATGTTCCTTCTGTATGCAAGAAAAGGAATATGAATCAGAGTAAACTTGTGAAACTAGGTAATAAGCAGCAGCCTCTTAGATGTCCTTCTTAAAGTACTACGTCCATCTGCTCTATGTGTTGAGATTTATGTAGGAAAAAATGCACATTAAGATGAAGAACCTTAATCCACTGTGGGCAAAGGCAGAAGAAACTCTACCAATTTCAACAGAATTACACCAATCCACAAACACACACAGTATGCTTAACCTCAAGTTAAGCATGAAGATGGGCACAGCATACACTATCATTTCCAAAGACAGGTGAATGCAGTAATGAATACTGGCTCGCAATTTTGTGACTTTTCAAGCCCATGCTTAAACTTCAGTGGAGCAGGCACAGAGAAGTCTAGGTGTTTTGAATCACCATCAAGAAGACACATGGTAGGATTAAATAATACTGAAAAAAATTCAGTTGCTTTTTTGATTTTGGTGTTTCTTTGGGTGCATTATTGGCTTACAAAAAGTTCTGGATTAATACACTTGGAAGATTCTATAAGCACACTACATGTATCTCACACACAGCAACAAAAGTATTTCTGTATGCTGCCCCACTGCAAAGCTTCAACCCTGACC
>NW_010233790.1:0-2137 GCF_000690775.1 Eurypyga helias
CGCGGGTTCGCGTCCGCCCTCCGCCTCTGCGGCGCTTCCCGCCCGGCACGGCGTGGGGTGACAGCCGGGGGGGCAGTCCCGGGTCCGTGCCCTCGAACGCCAGGCTCCTGCAGGAAGAAAGGCGTCCACCAGCCCGGCGGAGGGAGACCCTCCTCAGAGAAAGCCAGGGCTTTCCTCAGGGCCCAGTCCAACCACTGCCTCTCCCGCTTTCCATGACTGGAAATGGAAGAACGGGTAGTACTAGCCGAGCGCTTCAGCGTCCCTCTGCCCAAGATAATAAGGATTCTTGGCTGCCACTTGGCTCTTCTAACCCCCAAGGCGCTGTTACCTCCGTAAGAGAGCAGACACCCATAGTCCTGCAGCTCCCTAGGCCAGGCTCTGTCAGCTCAAGCCGCAGGCCCGCTCTCCTCAGCAGAATGAAGATGTTACCACCTCTAAAATATTTTAAACAACAAGCTCTCGATGGCTATTAGGTTCATTAGAAGATTCTGGTAAAAAAACCCTGCAGCTTGTGTGCAAGGCTTTCCTTTCCAGCCAAGCCAAGGTTGCCACCTTGTGCTGGTATGAGGAATGTTCCCTTTCCCGGTGCTCTCCCTGCGTGGGTTGATTTTATGACCCAAGTAGTGCTCATACATCAGGCCAATACTATTTCTGATCTGAAAATCTTTCCCAGTCAATATCTGTCTCTCCAGTTTAATTCTGGGGCTAAAGAACCAGTGTCTCCATCACCTTGGAAGCGGCTATGTTCCCGCAGCTGCACAAAGGTGAGGGCCGGCAGCTGAATGCAGTCTCCAGGGGCAAGGGAAAACCTGCCTTTGGAGTTCATCCCGGGCTGACTTCTCTTCTCCCTGTGTGGCTGGGGTAGGCAGTGAAACAGTAACACAGAAGGTATTTGAAAAAAAAAAAATAGGGGATTGGTACAAAACACATGTTGAAATCATATGAAAATGCTCAGAGAACAACCGCAAGAAATTCAGCTCCTGTAACAAGGACAAACAATTAAGTGCTCAAAACCAAACTCATAAATCTAAGCTAACAATACTTCTGTGCCCCAGCGCTGCAGAGCAGTCAAAGCAGAGCAAAGGGCCTTGATGAAACATAAAGCAATCCAGCCACTTTTGTCCAGTAAAAATCATATATAATTGTAAAACGTATGCTGCTAATAAACAAAATCATAAATCATGTTAGCCTTTCCTGAGTACAAAAGCAGGTCTTGCTCCATCTCCCTGGCTTTGCTTCAACGCCAGGATTTTGTTCCTCTGAGACAATATGGGCTCTCTCTCAATTTTCTTTGCTGTTCTTTGGTCAAGACACCAAACCGGTTGTGAGGTGAATCCCTTTGACATTTATCCAAGTCAGAAGGAGCTGTGCAGCGTTGACCGTCACCACTACCCCGCTTAACACAGCTGCTGCGGGAAGATGCAGACCTCCAGTTCCCTAAGCCTGTACTGGTGCTCATCACTGGAGAACGTTCATCACATTCCTGTTTTTTCTTTTCCAGTATGTGCACAAAGCCCGGCGTATTGAAGGAAAAAGGTGCTACCTACCCCTCCAGCTGTCCGAGAGGCGCGAGGCCTCTGAGGAGCTCTCATGGTGCACAAGGCGTGCAGAGCACAGCTCTGCGGCTGTTTCCAAGCGATATCCCAGGTAATGGGATAACACTGCTGGCAGTAGCAGGCGTGCAGCACGGTTACCCCAACAGACGTCCTGTGTCCTTGCCAACTGCCTTTTTTGTTATAGCACAACCGGGCCTACAGCAAGTCTTGGGTTCAGCCCTGTACTGGATTCAGTCAGGAAAGAGTTAACTCTTCACTGTGGCTGCTCTGAAGCTGTTCCTGGATGCAGAGAGAAGCACCGATAATGTCTCAGCTGGCACTGGGCAATGCCTGCACTGAATTCAAGGTGGATTATCATAGATTATCGTAGAATCATAGAATCATAGAATCACTAGGTTGGAAAAGACCTCAGAGATCATCCAGGCCTCGCTATACAGTCAGCATAGGGGACGCACAGTTCAGGCTCCTGACCCCAACTGACCAAGGGAGTATTTCACCCCATAGTACGTCATGCTCGGGGCAGAGGTGAGGAGGGAGTCCGGGAGCCATCACTTGTTCCCTTACTCTCTCTCGTTCACTCC
>NW_010233791.1:0-4011 GCF_000690775.1 Eurypyga helias
TTGAGTCAAAGTTCTTTGTTTCACCTGCGCTGGCTTCCTGACGCTCAGCCGCGAGCAGCAGCTTATGTCAAAGTCTGTTTCTGCAGCTGACGCTGGCTAACAAAGCACAGCCTTGTAAAACCCCGTTAATAAACAGGTGGTGGACCCAGTAGCGCTCAGCCTTCAAGTGGCAGTTTGTCATCCCGGGGCTAACAGATGTGGAAATGGTGCCAACCGTGTCCTTTGCTGGAGGTGGCTGTGCGACCTCGGCATTTTCTCATCAGCAGAAGAGCCTGGAGCTCCTGGAGCACCTGGAGCCAAGAGCTGAGCTTTGCTGGGCAGCCTTGCAGGCACCTGTCCGCCCTTCAACCGTCTGGGAGAGGCAGATGCAGCGCTTTCGATAAGGGGCACGGGGGTGCAGATGCAGTGCTGGGGCACGGGGGTGCACGTTTGTGTACTGCTCTGCAGGCTCACTAGTTCAGGGTTTTCAGACTGCTTGGGAGGAAAGAAACTGGTACTTCCTCTAGAGCATAACACCGCGAGTTTCCGCTCTGCACGGTGTCCTGCACACCCTGTACTGAGAGCTGCATCTGCTTGCAGAGCACAGAGCTGGGGGAAGGAACCTCCGGAAACCCCCAAACAAACAAAAGTACATATTGCAAAAGCTTCTGTTAACATCCAGAGCCGGAGATTCTCTGACTGCCTTGTTTGGAGGTGAGAATTGAGAGCAGGTTTTAAAAAAGCCCAAAATCACTAATATCAGGGAGGTTTGCCTGTGGTTCACTTATCAGCAAGAACATTTATGTAGTGTTCTTTGCTTATCAGTAATAGCACCCACATGAGCTCATGGTAGAAGTTAGCAAACACTGTATTGTTTAAGTTGAAAGAAGAGATAAATCTTTATAAATATTGGTGCATTTTGCTACATTTCTAATTTGTTTTTCCTAATATTTTCTTAGCTTTCCTAAATGTCTTACCTTACTGGTAGAAAGCTTACTTATTTTTAGCAATTCTTCTGTGTAAATTACAAAAAGGATTTTTTTCAGAACTAAAAGCAACAAGAACTGACATTTAAATAGCTTCAGATACATGACATGCAGAGAATCGTAATATTTACAACTCTTCTGACTGTCATCATAAATTTCAGAGGTGCTTTACACGTAACAGATTATTTTTTGGGACTGGAAACCACTAATATTAGGAAACCTTTTGCTTCATAAAATGTAACTCCAGCTGAGTGCCAGTTTTTAAAAAACTTCTGTAATCATCTTGCACCCTTTAATTTCAATACCATCAGTATACCACCAATTCTGACAGCTCCCTGTATTTTTTTATGGAAAGAAATAGATAAAATATTTCTAGTACGACCATGCACATCTGCAAATACAACTTTTAAACTGCCTATTTAGAAACCTCCAGTGACAAGTACATTTCCTAGATTGTTTCTAATAAAAGCAGAATTCAAGCTATTTTAGAATGCTGTACAGCGACTCAGTTTAAGAAAATCAGTTTAAAATTTAATACAGTCTGTGTAATTTGGCCAACAAGGCTTAAGCATGCAGATTGTTTGCAAATCATTAAAAAAAAAAAAAAAGTAAGAGGGATTTTCCAAAGAATATAGGAGAGCTGGTGGGTAACCGTATGCTGCCAAGGCAGTGTCATCAGGATGCGGGCCATGTCACACCTCTTTGAAAGCTCCAGCAACACACTTTGGCTCAGTTATAAACCAGTGTTGCTCTCACCTTTCCATAAGGCCATTTACTGGAGTTACCCGATGCAAATATAAATCAGATAGCTCTCTCTTGGTTATTTCGAGCTACTCTCTTATTGCAGAGCAGACAACAAAAAATATCTATTTCCTGAGAGGAAGCTCTTTCTAAAAGACAACCTTGTGTATCGGAGAGTCATCAAAATATGAAGCCGTGCCACACTTCCGTCAGCCTCCACTGCTTCAACTACCTCCCTGGCCTGCCAAGTGTAATTTAGAGTACCCTGAGGCAGCTGTAATTTAGGCTGACCAGTGTGAAATTGTTCTTTGCTGTTCAGTCCTGTAGAAAAATCAGACTCATTGGAGGGAAGGTCCTTGCTCAGCGTGCTCATGTGGAGGTTTGTGAAGCACTGATTCATGAAAGGGGATATACTGGTCTTCCTGAGTCATGATACTGCCATGCTTGCCTTCCAGTCTTCAGTATACCCGTGCCACGCCACTTCTTTCAAAACTTGCCATGGCCCTGAGGTTATTATGAATAATAAGCTGTTAGAAATGCAGAGTGCATCTGACCATTAATGCTCAGCTTCAGCACAGCTGCCACAGCTTTTTGAGGCTTTTGTTTATCAAGGCATCCATGGCCTTGTGTAGTAATGCTGGAAGTCAGGTGTTTTGTTTTTATCAAATCATGCTTTCACACCTTTGTACACAGGACTGCATAGCACTTAGAAAAACAATGTTATTATCTTAATTATTATTATTATCAACATCATTAAGTAATAATAATGTATTTTTAGAAGCATGGAAACTTGTTTCCTTTTAATGCAGGTCACTGAGCAGCTGCAGTACATTATTATGACTTTTTTTCCTGTAGTTGCTCAGTTTCTGAAACAGCACACACATGAGCATCCACTTTTGCTGGCTGGAAAATTAGGGCATCCAAATATGCAGAAAGACGAGCTTATGTTTAGGCCTTCATTTATTTATTTTAATATTTTAACTACTGAAATATGACTATCATAGTATGAACTTAGTGTATCAGTATTTCAATATACTTTATTAGTTGGTTTTAATTTATTCATAAGCACTGTAATAAAACTGTAAGGATATACATTCTCCTAATCGTCATTGGGTGGACAAAAAAATAAAAGTGGTCTACTAATTTCAGGACCAACTTGAAATGCTGTAAAGGGGCCTGCTTTTCTCCAACTGTTAGGTGTCTGCCATCACCTTAGGTGTCCACCATCATCCAAAATTAGGTATTTCACTAGGCCTCCTAGAACTGAGGAGGTTAATACTTGTCATTTTTGAAAATGTTTTGAATTATAAAATTCCAAGCATTCATGCTAAATAAAAGTTGTCTGAGAATGGATACCTGGCCCAGCAGTTAAGTGGCACTGGTTCTCACTCAAATTTGTTTGAAATCTCTCCCCCTCAAAAATGCATAGCACTTGGTCAGGTATCTGCTCCGGTCTCTGTTGAAAGAGTCTTCCTAGCAATGAAGCGTATTGCTTTGTGTGGGTTTTTTTTCAATTCAGGGTGTCTGAAACAACGGGAAAGTTGCACTGACAGCAACCACTGTGCGTTTTTAGAACACAAAACTCAGGGTATGTATTGTGTGCCTTCAGACTTGGCATGTGGACATTTTTGAGAGTCCTAAGACCTGGAGTAGGGTTGAAGTAGTGTTGATAGACTCTCAAGGATGGAAGGAGTAAAATCTGCTGTGGTTTCACCAGTAATTACTTTCTGGACTCAGTGTGCCGCTGCCTGGACATTGTTTTGAAAACAAGTAGTCAGAGCAATGCAAAACATAGTTAGGGATTTTGGATGGTTAGAGGATCCATGATTGACTGTAGATCCCCACATATTTATTTCCAAGTGTGGATGTCCCCCACTATGTCAGTATGGAATGAGGACAGGAATTCTTCCTAGATAGTTATTTTTCCTTTTCACTTGACCAAACATATGTATTGTGCCAACACTGGACCAATATTTGGTTGAAAAATGTAGTTTTGAGCTGTATTTGCATGTAAATGAATATGTAGAGGCAGAGGCTTGATTGTCTAAACACTGTCCTGACAGCTTCAATCTCCTGCATTGCGCTTTTTGACCTGGCACTGACATCCTCAAAGGCATTGGAAAAATATTTAATATCATCAAGTTTTCATTCTATGCTTCAAATGAAATTTTGGGTACTGGATAAATTAAACATTGCATTGTCAGACTGGAGGTATATATGTGGTTTTCACCCTTGTGCATGTGAAGGATTAGTTTTCCTATTATGCCTTTTGGATTGTGCAGTACTAGAGAATCGTAGAATCATA